>NC_135392.1:18437500-18562500 GCF_051989625.1 Stigmatopora argus | reverse complement strand
ATGCCATACAGTGCTACCGCATCATTTATGATGAAAAAAAGAAAACTGCAATCGTCATTAGATAGCTACTTTCGGCCAGTTTCTAGTAAATCTCTCTCTCTAATGTATGCATACAGTACTGTATGTATTCTCTCCATTTTATTAAATGTTTTTTTTACAGTACAAACCAATGTGTGTTACTTATACAAGCCTTAAACATACAAATGCACTTATATAAACCTTCAATATACTTATATAGGCCTTAAATATAAATTATAATACAAAATATAGCACTGAGCAACTTACAAACAAATTCAACTTATGAACAATCGCTCGGAACCTAACTCGTTCGTAAGTAGGGGAGCGTCTGTACACCCAGTATGACGGCGAGCACACTAATTCGGTGTTCGCCGTCATTCCGAGTGAATTGTCATCAACAGAGCATTCAAAGCTAGACTGCGGACTATATATTATATATGGATCAATATTGAGCCGCAACAGGTCTCGCAACTTAGGCAAGCAGCCGCCGAGTCCATTACCCCCCTTGTTAGACAGCACCGGACAATATACACCACTATCTGCCTCTGGATCTTAAATGCCTGGGCTGATATATCAGGGAGGCAGGAATTGTCACTCAGCTGCTAGACAACCAAAGTGACACAAACTCGATTAATGACGACTTTGATAAGACAGAGCCTGGGTGATGGTCGCCCCATTCGGCCACCTGTTCAATTCGGACACTGAAGACGAAGAATTCAAGGGAATCATAGATGAGGAATGAACTGATAAAGTGAGCATTACGTGTTTCTTTTGTGTTTACAGTTGAACAAGGTTGATCATATTGTGAATAGGGACGTCAACAGCTGAATGTTATAGTGCCTCTTTGTGTACGTGAAAGCACGCACGGTTCACCCGCGTGAACAACATTGAGTTATTATTTGAGTTATTAATGTTATTGTTATTGCTTTGCACTATTACGAGTGTTACTATATTGTGATTGCACTAATGTTAATGTACCGTAAGAGCATCATTTTTTTTGTGTTTACTGAATGGAGGAAAGGTTTCTCTCCTCTGTGATATAAAGGTTGCACTTACATGTTATACCTTGCTATTGTTAAAAGATAAACCGTGTCACGAAAATACTAATACTTTACCTCAGAGAAAATAATAAAAGTTGTTTATTCATTTTGGAAGTGAAGGGAGTTGTCAGAAAGTTTGGCTGACCTATCTGACTGTTTTGTTTACATTCCCTTTAGCGCAGCACCATCTAATGAATGCATATTAACGTAACTCCAGCCTCTACTGTAGCGCCTTATAATGCGGTGCGCCTTATAGATTGGAAAATACAGTAGTTAGATAGTAGCTAAGTATTAGGATTATGATCTTTTCGCTGTAAGGTACTGTCAAGGTGGAGTGTGCTAAAAGAATGGTTTTAGGGAAGTAAGTGGTTAATGTTCACTGTAAGTGTTTATTTGTATTCAGGTCCTTGGGTATGCATTTACAAACTGCGTCACAATAATTATAGGTGTTTTGTGTGAGATAAGATATTACTAAAGCTTGAACTCACACCCAATTTCCTGATTCGCTACACATGTTGGCCAGACCAAATAATACACAGTTGTATCTCTACTTATGAAATTAATTGGTTCCACAACTTGTATCGTAATTTGAATTTTTCGTAAGGAGAGCAGTACTTTATGGAAATTCTCTAATTTGTTCCACCATCCGCAAAAAAACTACCCCCAACTAATGCGGGCCTTGTTAAAATGATCCCAACGGGGAGTGAAGAAGAAGAGGCAGCGGATACCGACGAGGAGGAGGATGAAGAACATGGTATTCCTTTAAGACATCTGCGGGAGAACTTCAGAATGGCACGCAGTTTACAACAATGGGTCCAGGAGATTGATGACAACATGTTCGGAGCCATTGAATTTGACCATCGTCTTGACCAGGGTTCGGCAACCTTTAACACCAAAAGAGCCATTTGATCCCGTTTCCACGGAAAAAAAAAACACTGGGCGCCGCAAATACTTTTTGACCTTTAAAATGAATTTATTTATGAACGCATTTATTAAATAGAAAGAAAAAATATTTAAGAACAACAACAACTTCCCTTTCATGCTTCGGTGTTCACCCCAGCTGCACACTTATCAGTGTTTATTAATGTTTATTGTTGGACAGTTTTTCTCCACAAATTAGGCATACTGGTAGGCCACTCTTATCCGAGGTAAATGCAAATGAATCTGCCCAGGCCTCATTGAATGTTCCATTTTCTTCAGATATTTTTCTTTTCTTACATTTCTCCATACTTGGCCTTGCTGCGTTTGAAAGCTGCGACAAATGGATGGCTTTTGACGGGTAAACCGGCTTTCCCCAGTATGACGTTTATTTTTAGCGACGAAAAACAGTAAAATATATTTATTCTAATATGTCAAAATCACAATAATCTTCCAATTTAGAACTAAAATATTAAAGAACTAACACAAATAAAATACACATCAATTAAATACTTATGTTACGTCTTTGGTGACGTCATGGTTTGGAAACGTGTTGTGGAGCCGAGTGCAGAGAAGCAGGGAATGGAAGTAATTTTGGGGCTTTGTTGATTTTTGGTTTCTGTTGATTTCGAGGCATGTGGACTAGCGGTCAACCGATATATCAGCCCTATTTATGGACTTTATTCAAAATCACCCATCGGCCCACAAACAACAACAAGAACAACAAAAAAGATAAGTCATTTTGATCAGGCATCTCTACAGGCAACTGTAGTCGCTTGACTGACTAACGTGTGCGGTCGATTGGTCGCCGGTCTTTTGGTCGCCGGTCTTTTGGTCGCTGTCTTTTGGTCGCCGTCTTTTGGTCGCCCCGACCGCGACCAAAAGACCGGCGACCAAAAGACCGACGACCAAAAGACCGGCGACCAAAAGACCGACGACCAAAAGACGGCGACAAAACAAGGTAAAACAACACGGTCTACGCATCAATAAAAGCCAACAATGGCCATGAGCAGTTTCACTGAGCCGACGTGTGTGTGTATGAGTTTGTATGTACGTGTTGTCCCTTTAAGAAGCTACGTCAGTCAAGGGTCTTAACAAGTTCTCCAACAAAAAACAATAAAAGTCTGGGAAATTTTGAGCTTTTCTTTAGCCTAATAATTACTAGGGCATTAAGTATGACTAAATAGTAATTCGCAGTTTGTATTTAGGAATTTGAGCAACGATTTAAATGGTAATTATCACTTACCTTCCGGGCGACCAAAAGACCGGCGACCAAAAGACCAGCGACCAAAGGATCGGCGACCAATCGACCGTGTACCGACTCTAAGACCATGGAATGAGACAGAGTCTGCAACACTAACCTACGACGAGCCACTTGGTTAGAAACACATGGTAGGATTATTTATTTAATTTTAGCAAAAAAAGAATGTCATGTTGATTTTGCTTCTTATGGTCTTTACTGAGTTATGCCTAGGCGGCAACGAGAGTGAAGCGTGGTCAGTGAAGGCTTCGCAATGTATATTCTTCCAAAATGTTGCGCTGAGGTAGTGCCACTTAAGCTTAACATATGTTCACTTTGGGTAAATTCTTAGATCAAAGTTATGTTCTGCTTGCACGTTAATGCTGAACATGAAGTCTAGCACTAGAACACTGCTTGGGTTCCGATCAGCGGCCGTTCTTCCCAATCACGCCCCTCCAGGTCTCATTGTCATTTCCCATGTGAGCATTGAAGTCCACCAGAAGAATGAATGAATCCCCAAGAGGGACACTCTCCAGCACCCCTTCAAGGACTCCAACACGGTTGGGTTCTATGAGCTGCTGTTTTATGCATACTAAGCACAACAGTCAGGTCCGGTCCGCCCACCCGGAGGCGGATGTACAGTTGTGGTCAAAGGTTTACATACACTTGTGAAGAACATAATGTCATGGGTCTCTTGAGTTTTCAGTTATTTCTACAACTCCGATTTTTCTCTGATAGAGTGATAGGAACAGATACTTATTTTTCACAAAAAACATTCATGAAGTTTGGTTCATTTATTACTTTATTATGGGTGAACAGAAAAAAGTGATCAAATCTGCTGGGTCAAAAATATACATACAGCAGCGCTAATATTTGGTAACATGTCCCTTGGCCACTTTCACTTCAATTAGGCGCTTTTGGTAGCCATCCACAAGCTTCTGGTTGAATCTTTGACCACTCCTCTTGATATAATTTGTGCAGTTCAGTTAAATTTGATGGCTTTCTGACATGGACTTGTTTCTTCAGCATTGTCCACAAGTTCTCAATGGGGTTTAAGTCAGGACTTGGGAAGGCCATTCGAAAACCTTAATTCTAGCCTGATTTAGCCATTCCATTACCACTTTTGATGTGTGTTTGGGGTCATTGTCCTGTTGGAACACCCAACTGCGCCCAAGACCCAATCTTCGGGCTGATGACTTTAGGTTATCTTGAAGAATTTGAAGGTAATCCTCCTTCTTCATTATCCCATTTACTCTCTGTAAAGCAGTTCCATTGGCAGAAAAACAGCCCCACAGCATAATACTACCACCACCGTGCTTGACGGTAGGCATGGTGTACTTGGTTAAAGGCCTCACCTTTTCTCCTCCAAACATATTGCTGGGCATTGTGGCCAAACAGCTCGATTTTTGTTTCGTCTGACCACAGAACTTTCCTCCAGAAGGTCTTATCTTTGTCCATTTGATCAGCAGCAAACTTCAGTCGAGCCTTAAGGTGCCGCTTTTGGAGCAAGGGCTTCCTTCTGGCACGGCAGCCTCTCAGTCCATGGAGATGCAAAACACGCTTGACTGTGGACACTGGCACCTGTGTTCCAGCGGCTTCTAATTCTTGGCAGATCTGCTTTTTGGTGATTTTCGGTTGAATCTTCACCCTCCTGACCAATTTTATCTCAGCAGCAGGTGATAGCTTGTGTTTTCTTCTTGATCGTGGCAGTGACAAAACAGTGCCATGCACTTTATACTTACAAACAATTGTTTGCACTGTTGCTCTTGGGACCTGCAGCTGCTTTGAAATGGCTCCAAGTGACTTTCCTGACTTGTTCAAGTCAAGGATTCGCTTTTTCAGATCCATGCTGAGCTCCTTTGACTTTCCCATTGTAGCGTTTGTGGGCGTTTGCATCCAATGAGCCCTATTTAAATGGCCTCAGAGAAGTCACCAGCTGTAGTCACTCATAATCACTCACAAGAAGTTAAGAGGCCACGCTATGAAACTCATTTCACTGACACAACTTTCTAAGTCACCAAAATTGCTAATTCGTGTTGCTGTATGTATATTTTTGACCCAGCAGATTCGATCACTTTTTCTGTTAAGCCATAAAGTCATAAAAGGACCAAACTTCATGAATGTTTTTTGTGACAAAGAAGTATCTGTTCCAATCACTATCAGAGAAAAATCAGAGTTGTAGAAATAACTGGAAACTCAAGAGAGCCATGACATTATGTTCTTCACAAGTGTATGTAAACTTTTGACCACAACTGTATGCTCCCCTCTTGTCCACTGGGGCAAACCCCAACGTACAGGCACTGAGCCGGGGCACAATGAGTATGCCCACACCTGCTTGTCGCTTCTCACCATGGGCAATTCCAGAGTGGAAGAGTGTAGAACCCAAAAACGGACAGGCTGTCCTCAAATGAGGAGATGGGTGAAGGACATTTTCAATCAGCCTCAATCTCTCAGTGGGCCTCACGTGCATTCATAAGTGCAGATAAAGTACAGAACAAAGAGACTTCACTTGCATCTTTTAGTGCAGGGGTCGTCAAACTATTCCACAACGGGCCGCAGCGGGTGTGGGTTTTCATTCCAACCCGTAAAGAGGACACCTTTTCACCAATATGGTGTTCTACAAGTGCAATCAGTGGATCGCAATCAGGTGCTTCTTGTTTTCTGCAGAAATCTCATTGGTCAAAGGGTCTGTGCTGGATAGGTTGGCACAAAAACCTGCACCTACAGCAACCCTCGAGGACCGGTTTGCCTACGCCTATTTTAGTGGCTAGGCTCGCTGTTGTCCTGCATCTCATAATAGCTCATTTTGGCTGTGTTAGTCCTTTCGCTTCCATGCCGTGTCTGCACCGCTTTATTGCAAACCTTGCTAGTTGTTCATCACCATTTTCTTGGTTGGCCTCAAACTAGCGTTCACGTTGCATCAGTGCCCCTGTTCTTTGTGGTGTTCGGGTGGTGTAATTGCACCTTATATTTATCAACTTTTATCAAAGGTTTTCATTATTGTTGTTGACAAAAAGTATTTGATGATAGTTACCGTTATCGTTTTATCGCCCAGGTCTACCGACAATGGTTCATGGTTAAAACAATGCTATTTGCGAAATCCTTACTTTCCTGGTGTTGGTTTCAACATTATATCAAGGTTACTGTAACAGCACAGATTGCATTGGCAATCCATGGCTTGACCTGGACACGTTGCCATGCCGAGACACGGTGGATCAACGTAAGTGCTGTAGCTACAGTTACCCCAGGGTAGCATATAAATCAGTCAGCAAACGCATTTACCGTAAACAATAATTGGCTTTGACACAAAATGTGGGCAGGCCTACAGCCTATATGTAGATATGAATAAATAGCACAATGTTAACCCTTTATGCCTCAGGAAATCCGGCGCCAGTCTCATGCTCGGATGCCCAGACACTAAGGGGCTTCTGTAGGTAGTCTGATGTAATGGGTGCACACAAGAAGACAATGAGGCTGTCAGATCTTTTATTTACATCCTATAGAAAATCACAATGCTTCGATTCATATTCTACCACTCAGTTAATGTTAGGCATGAGGCCATAAGTGTGTCCTACTTTTGGCACAGGTTTTTTTTTAAAGAAACTTTGAAGGAATTGATCTTCTTCTAAATCATATAGCAACTTCTGTGATAACTTTGTTCTTTTGCATATTGAAAGTCCATGCCTAGTCATAAACTTTTGTGCCCATCCATTAGAAGCTTTGAAGGTTTTTTTTTTTTTTTGCACAACTTTCCATCTTGAAATCTAATGTGAAGTGATGTGACAATGTACTCACTAGATCTTTGGTCAATGATCCATTCACAGAGCTGCCAACCTCCGTCAACCCGGTTTCTGGAGTACCATTGTCTCATTTCGGGAGTTTTCCAGGGTGAATGCGATTCACGCTAAATCAATCTAAAATGTAAAAAAAAAATAACGTAGGACAACTCAAATCAAACTGTTATTATCATGTTTTTACAATAATTGAAATATTGTGTTTTTGCAACCTTGAAAAAATACAGCATAATGAAAAAAGGTCTTTATGTTTGGGTCCTTCTACGTGCGTTTTACTGTCAGTAATTCCACGATGTGTCACATTGAAGTCGCACATGCATGTTGTGCAATGTGCAAATATCGGTTCTTTGGAGACGGTGTCAACATGGGATATTTCGTCGAATAAGAAGCAATAAAATTCTGCGAGTGTCTGGATTTCTAAAAAGTTTCATCCATTTTGTGCTTATTCCGAGGAGGCATATTGATAAGGGGTTCGGTGAGTCGGTCTCAGGGGTTCGGTGGAGCCTCTGCTGCGGAGGTCAAGACACATCGACTCATCATGTCTATTCACGATAACGTGCCCCACTTGACCATCACTGGCTGCAGATGATCACGTGACATTGCTTGGCCAATCAGTGCTGCAGGGAATTATATCTTGAAATTAAAAAATACACTTAAGTAGGGTTCGGTGAATGCGCATATGAAATTGGTGGTGTTCGGTGAATGCGCATATGAAACTGGTGGGGTTGGGCAGCTCTAACAACGTTAAGAACCACTGCTTTAGAACTACAACGGAAATGATAGGATTTGTTTCAAAACAAAAGATGAGTGGTTTAGTCAGACTTAATAATACTTTCCTTATGAAAAAAACAAAAACAAAAAGGTTAAAGCAATAGATGCGACCTTTGCAATCGATTCCGAATCAATTGCCACGCTGAAGTTGCACAAGACGAATCATTTGTCAGAACTTGTAACTCGGATGATTCACAATGCACTCGTGTTACTGAATTCTTCCGGTTTACAGTGCAGTTGAATCAAGATGGGGGAAGCCGTAGCGATGGTGTGAATTTCGATGCATTTAAAAAATCTATTTAAGTGACAATTTTGGGGGATTTCCGTGGTTTATGGAGGTTGTCCGGGGTCCCAGAGTTTGCGTTGTAATTCTGGGGTAGTTGGCAGCTCTGCATTCATAAAGTTCCTTCTCCATATCTGGGTACAGGGCTTGTTTCCCTCGTCATGCTTTCTTGGCTTTATTCATATCTTTCAGGACTTTTTGCTTTCTCCATTGTCTAACATTTGTCTCTGGTACAGTGAATTCTCTGGAAGCTGCTCTATTTCCGTTAAGGTCAGCATAACCAACAACTTTTAGCTTGAATGAGCATCATATACAGAACTTTTTTTGGTTACTCTGACTTGCCATATTTGGGATATCCAAATAAAAATGTGAACATTCTTTCGACTAATGTGATGTAGATGCTACGTGAATGAACACTGTAATGACCTAACATCCCGAACACCGCCGATTTAACTTACACCACGCTGTGAGCACCAATTGATGAATGGTACATCAAATACTCCCCTAAATTGTATTAAATCTTGTCAAAATATATTTGATTCACCCTATTTTCAAAGAAAGCTGCAGTTTTAATACATTTTTGGAACACTTTGACAGAAAATTTGCCGGTGTGTGTGTGTAGTCTGCCATCTTGCCTTCTCTTGAGATGGGCCGAGAAAGAAAAATTAAAAATGGCAGACATCAAAACCTCCGAAAACCTTGCGATTTGGTCATAACATCAAAGACCTCATGTATAACGCGCACCCAAACTTTGCTTCAGTACAAAATTTTGCGCGTTATACTCAAATAAATACAGTAGATATTTCTTTTGAATAATCTGTTGTGTTATCAACCCCTAGGTATGCTAGTCATGGCAGATATACTGTAAATCCTTATTCCGCTTTGGTCACATGGCATTTACATCTCTTCATGAAAGATTTTTCATTCATTCATTCATCTTCCATACTGCACATCCTCCCAAGGCTTGCAGAGGTTGCTGGTGCCTATTCTAGTGGACGAAAGACACATTACACCATACACTGGTCGCCAGTTGGCCGTAGGGTGCAAAGAGGGACAGACAACCATTCATGCACCCAATCATACCACCACTCGCCGGGAATCGATCCCATGCTTGCCCACACCGAAGTCAGCTGAAAATGATTAATTCCTATCAGTTAATTTGCAATTATTATCGGAAAAGATTCGTTCTGTCTCATCAACCATTAAACATTTAGTGTGTTTACGCTCCACATTGCGAACACTGCAAACTGGCATCCTCCAATTTGTTGTTTTGCGTGGCATCAATCTATGCAATGATTTAAAAAAAATCAAAATCTATTTTTCTAACTATATACAGTGGTACCTCGACATACGAGCACCCCGACATACGAGCATTTCGAGATACGAGTACAATTTCGAGCAAATAATTATCTCTAGATACTAGAAACATTTCGAGATACAAGAAAGCCAGGTGGGCAAGACATGAGAGGCTGTTTATCATTCTTATAATGCCGGAGCGATTGCTAATACGAGCAGTATATATTACTTCTCGTTGGCTGCCCATAAGAACATCAGGGGCGGCACTGGCTCTCTCCCCCGCAACTCCTCGTGTAATATCTCTGGTCGCAACTACCTCTTTGTAATGTCTCTGCGAGCACTGAGCGGAACGTTGCATTTTTTCAGTGTCCAAACCCCCCCCCCCCCCCCCCCCCCCTTAGCCTGTTAGCTTGCGTTAGCGGAGCGATCGCTAATTCAAGACTACTTCTCGTTGACAAGTGGCCGTGCATTACCCTATTGTGAGGACATTTGTGTGCATCATTTTCGGAATATTTTGAAGGGAATACAACAGCAAACAGCCCATCGATAGCGAACGTCAGGGTGGAGGCAGGGCAAACAGCTAACCCGGCCAGGGGAAGGTATAAAAATGTAAAACAAAATTAGAATTAAGTTTAGTGTAAGGTTAGATTAAACTTATTTTTGAGTGTGTCTGCATCGTAACCCAAGTTCATTTAAATTTGTTTGTTATATTACGATTCACCGTATATGTATGTATATATATATGTATATATATATATATATATATATATATATATATATATATATATATATATGTATATGTATATATATATGTATATATATACACACATACACACATACATATACACACACACACACACACAAATGGCCACAAAATTATCTTAAAATACAATTAGATAATGTTGCCCTTTTGTGTAAGTGCGGGCGCTTTAGGCATAGATCCTAATAGTTGGATACATCAATACAATCCTGCAATTGCACTTCATTGTCATCTCCTGTCTTCACATATCATTTTGTACCAAGTGTCATCAGTTTGCAGCTTTCAATCTAAGAAAGTGCAGCCTAGCCCATTAGTGCGGCAAATCTGACCCCTCAAACTTGTGCCAGGTTTTGTGTGTGTCGCGTACCGCAGTGCTGCAGTCCCAGCAGATGCAGCAGAAGTAGCAGCTGCTCTGCAGCTTATTTCAGGCAGGTGTGCTGCATAACTACTAGACAACGGGCATTGTCACCAACTTTAGCCTCCATCTAAATCAATGAACGTGTTTAATAAAATTCTAAAGTGACCCCTAGGGCTGCTAGTGCCAACCATGATGTATGGACTACAAGGCAATACAAAGCCAAATAAAACTAAAAATACCTGGCCCTTAACATTAGAACAATGAATGTTGTAAAGAATTCTCCTGACAACTCATGGCTTACTTCCACTGAAAACAAGTTGTTAGGACAAAATGAAAACAGCTAGGAATTTCAGAAATAACGAGAATAAAGATTTAAATAAAGTCAGTGATGCTTTGGTTCATCTCCGCTAAATACTCTTACTAGGACAAAGGCCGCATTGTTGTGTTTCTGTTACTCTTCAAAAATTACGAAGTAACTTGGGTAGCACAATTTTCTAAAATGTCAAAAGTCATCATCACTGCAACCTAACTACTGCAAAATGTCAAATTTCATAAGACCACCAAAAATACACTTGTAAAATCAGCGATAGTATTTTATGGCACAGCCTTACTGTAAATGCCCTGTTACAGAAGTGGTGCACTGACATACAGGGAATATGATTTTTTTTCTTAATGCTGAAGATGTTCACTTTTAATGGAATTTTATTTATTTTTTATTTACTTTTTATATTTATAGTTGTGGCCCGCCTGCTGATTGGTTAGTGCATCGGCCTCACAGCTCTGGGGTCCTGGGTTTAAACCCAGGTCGGCTTTTGCATGGTTGGGGTTTGCATGTTCTCCCTTGGCCTGCATGGGTTTTCTCCCGGTACTCCGGTTTCCTCCCACATTCCAAAAACATGCATGGTAGGCTGTTTGGACACTCAAATTTGCTAATTGGCCCCTAGATATGAGTGCGAGTGTGAATGGTTGTCCGTCTCCTCAAGCCTGGCGATCGACTGGCCACCGATTCAGGTTGTTCCCCTGCCTCTGGCCCAAAGTCAGCTGGGATAGGCTCCAGCACCCCCCGCCTCCCTAGTGAGGATGAAGTGGTTCAGAAAATGACTGAATGAATATTTATTGTTTTTATATTTTTAGATGTCTTTATTTCCTGATGTACTTTATATACTGTCGAACAAAGCCGATTTACGTGTTTGATTAAAACTTGGAAAATACAGTTTAACCTGCTTTGAGTAAAAACTGCCTAATACCGAACGTGCTAACACATAGCTTTGGTGACCCACTTGTGTGGCTAACCATATTTCTTATTTTTTAAGGTCATTTTAATATAACATAATAACATACTTAGCTCAGCAAGCCTTCTCCAACTATGTGTAATGTGACTATTTTTTCTACTGATTGTCATCTGACAGATGAAAACAGGCACCATTTACTTTGACAAATATATATATATATATATATGTATATATATATATATATATATATATATATATATACATATATATATATATATTCGATCAATAAATATGAACATTATATCGCTATGAATAGACAAATTCAAATACATTACAAATACATATTTTAAGGTATTTTATTTTTAAGTGGCAATGACCTTGACCTATCTTATACATAGAATTTGTTATTTCAGCCTTCATGGATCCTGAGGTCCTCTGCTATTGGCTTGGTAGAAATATAATATGCTATAGATTATTTCTGTGACAAACAAGCAAATGTTGCTCGGTTTAGATCTATTTGGAGTAATGTCTGCCAACAGTGTTGGTGAAAAAAATACTTCTAAAACAGTGATAGGCCCCTTCTGCCAGAGCGGCTGCTTTGATATCTGCCCACACAACCCACTCGAAACTCCTAATGACTTGACACTAACTGATGCCTTTGTAGTAAATCTACATTTAGGTCTGTTATTCAACAGGGTCATGCCAACATAATCACCACTGTCATCACCTGTTTTGTGGCGTGATTGAAATAAATGGGAAGGGAACGTCCTTGGGAACTCGGAATGATATATTAACGGCTCAAGGGAGAAATTGATGGGAGTGCAAAGTCACCTTTTGTTTTGTAGTGAGGGTTATGACCCCAGACCTGGTTGAGCTCGGTAACTGTTGAAATAGGGTAGCACGGAATGATCATCCCATGGCTTCGTCAGCGTCACAGATGCCACTCTTCTTTGTTGTATCCTGTGAACATAAAATTGTCCCTGAAAAAATGGTGTGTGTTGGTTGGGGGGTCTGTACTGATCCATGGGTGTATGTGGATGGGGTGCGTGTGTGGGGCACGGAGGGATTTCCAAAATACATTAAACAAAACATAAATAACAGTTTGTTTTTTTGGTTATATTTGTAAGGAGCTGGACTCAACAATTTCATACGCTGTTTCTGGGTATGATGACAATTAGGCTTTTTGTCGAGTCAATGATGATGACAAAGCCTATGTCCGATTATAATCTGAAACTTTGACTGTTCATACATGACAGTCCATTTCCATCAAATATTGGTCACAAATCTCACTAAATCTGTATTAACGACCCTTTCTGCTTTTTCAAGATAATCCATCCTACCTCATAGGTGTGGGATAAATAGATGCTGTTGGATGACATTAATTTTTCACTGGTATGCCTTAGGCTGGCCCCAATAAAAGGCCATTCTGAAAGGACAGAAGACTGGCAAAAAGTTGGAGTTGACAGGAATTGCTGGTAGTTTGCTTGCAGTTTTAATCAGCTGTTGACTTGCAATTTTGGATGTCAAATGCATGTCAGTGGACGTTATTAGTGTCTTCATACTTATGTGGTGATAATGGAAATAAAGGTAGCGACTGGGAGGAATCAGAGAATTATGGTAGTTCTGGTGGAGGACTTGAAAATGACAGTGATGGCAAAGTGATTTGGTTCTTTTCAATTGCGTACTGCTATCGCTATGTTTTATGAATTTTATTATCCTAAAATGTATTAATAACTTGATCTAAATGTGCCATAAGGAACCAAAGTCATGGGGGATTTTTCGCACAGACGCTTCTAAGTGTCGGACCCTACGGACCAAGCAGTTTGCAGGCGTGACAAATGGCATTATGGCAAATGCAAGCCCTCCCACCTCACAATGGTCTTCTTTCTAGGTCACCTACCTGACAAAACAATACAAATCTTGGGAATGTAAACGAAATATGCATGCTTAAAATCTGTGTGAAAGCATGCTTTGGATGATACCCTGGTAATTATGCAATGACAAGTAATAAAACATTGTTGTTTCAAGGTTGAGAAAGTTAGACAATAATTGGTCAGTGAATGTAATAGAAATACAGATATGACAAAATTTTGCCATTACATTAATTACCTTACCAAATGGGTTGCTTTCATTTAATACACAAGAAGTATTTTTTAAAAATATTTTCCAAAAAGAAAAGCATTTTATGTAATTATTTTTATTCCTCTTTTGAACTGAAAATTAACCGGACTGAGCACAACAATAAACCCACTCGGAACGAAGTGTATCGTTACACCCCAAATGTCGATCCGTCCATTATCCTCACAAGGGTTGCAGGGGTTGCTGGAGTCTATCCCAGCTAACCATGGGCACCAGGCTGGGGACACCCTGAATTGATGGCCAGGGCACAGGGAGACGGACAATCATTTACGGTCACACTCGGAACAAGGGGCAATTTAGAGTGTTCAACGAGCATGGGTTCAAATCCTGTGTGGAGTTTGCATGCTCTTCCCCAGTCCTGCGTGGGTTTCCTCCACATTCCAAAAACATGCATGGTAGTTTGATTGGGGACACTAAATTCCCCCCAGGTATGGGTGTGAGTGTGCATGGCTGTCCATCTCCTTGTGCCCTGCGATCGGCTGGCGACCGATTTGGGGTATCCCCCGCCTCTGACCCGGAGTCAGCTGGGATAGGCTCCAGCACCCCCCACGACCCTAATGAGGATATAGCGGTTCAGAATGAATGAATAGATTGATATATGATTTGATCCACATCGATCAGCCCTAGTTTGTAACTATGCAGTGAGTTACTGTAATTTGTTCCAGAGATGCCCTCATAAAAGGCTCTTTCTCATGGTTGGGTCTCACGTGGACTGTTGTTTGTTCCAGCTGACAGGTTATCGTTAAGGCCGGGTACACACTGGTCAACCAACTGCATAGCACAGAGAACAAGAAACATTGTTTTTACGTTTAATTATTCAGAATCAAAGTGGACCGGTTCACGAGTGGTTATCACGTCAACCTCATAGTTCTGGGGTCGAGGGTTTTATACCAGGTGGGTCTTCACTGTGGGGAGTTCTCCTCGGGTTTGCGTGGGTTTTTTCCGCGTACTCCGGTTTCCTCCCACATCCCAAACACATGCATGGTGGCTAGTTGAACATTCTAAATTGCCCCTAGGTATGAGTGTGAGCGTGAATGGCTGTCTTTCGTCTCTGTTATGTCTCAGGTGCCATGTTGGGCGTGGAACGTAGTGGAGGACCCAAATGCAGGGAAGCAATCGAGGACGTGGAATGGGGTGTTCTAACAAAACTTTAATAAAACGTGGCAAGGATCTCAAGAAAATAACAAGGACTTAGGATCAAATAAAACCAAACCTGACGGGAAGACATGGGGAAACGAGGAACATGGGACATGGCATGGCAACTTAGCATGGTAAAAACAAAGCAGGCGATCCGACAATGACTAACAAACACATGGGGTTTATTTAGACAGACAAGGGTTAATTACAAAGCTGGTTACGAGAGGAAGAAAACCTTGGGAGGCGAAAAGCAAACACCATCCAAATCCCCAACTAAACCTAAATGTACCCCCTCCCCCACCCTTAAGGGACGATTCCCAGACGTCCCAAAACCCAGACTGTCATAATCAAAAAAATTCTGGGTCGGACAATTGATGTTCCATTATATTATTGTAACAAGACCTCACCTCAACCATGAGACGCTTCACCCTCAGTAAACTGCCCTCTTAGGAGCACTGACCTGGTTCTTGGGCTGATGCTTTGAATAATGTATAGAATTGTGTCACCAAAAAGCAGCAGATTAATGTTGTCCTCGCTGTTGTCCTCTCTCACTTTTATATACTACCTATAATACCTATGAGAAACTGATCATTTTGACAAACTTAGGCGGTTCTTTGTTGTTGCTTCCTGCCCTAAAAAAGGAATTTCATTGAGCTTAGTAGTTGATTAGATATTTCTTTTGGCCTCATACTGTAGATATTCGCAGTATGGGAGGGTTCCCTTTATAAGATGGTTAGTAATTTTTCAGTTGAACCAGTCAAAAGATAAACAACAGTTTCACCCAGAGCGCCATTGTGAGGGGAGAACTCCATCTAGCGGTAAAAAAATGTACAGAGCTTACCTTTATATTTTCCAAGAAAGGAAGGCTTGGTTGTAGTTGCTATCATTTAATTTTCTCATCACGTGTCAAAGCAATTAGACGTAATAGTTTTTATACTGTGAGGTGGTGTTAGTTACTGTCACTAGATGTGCTCCATTCACCTAACAGAATAATAAGTGCAGTTAGTAAATGTTCAATAATTAGACTGATGCATCAACAATGCATTTCTGCATCCATAGAAAAACTCGAAAATAAATTATGCCTGCTCTACTTAATTGGATGGCGGCCCGGCGGCTGAGTGGTTAGTGTGTCGACCTCACAGCTCTGAGGTTCAAATGCAGGTCAGTCCACCTTTGTGGTGTTTCATGTTCTCCACTGGCCTGCGTGGGTTTTCTCTGGGTACTCTGGTTTCCACCCACATCCCAAAAACATGCATGGTAGGCTGATTGGACACTCAAAATTCCCCGTAGGTATGAGCATGAGCGGGAATGGTTGTCTGTCTCCTTGTGCCCTGCAATCGGCTGGCCACCGATTCAGGGTGTCCCCCACCTATGGCCCGAAGTCAGCTGGGATGGGTTACAGCATGCCCTGTGACCCTTGTGAGAATAAAGCAGTTTCGAAAATGAACGGAAAAAAAAACGTAATTGGAAATTGAAGACCTGACATCAATTTCCCTTTCCCTGGCAGAGATCTACAACTGTGGCTGATTCTTCCCACGTGGTTTTGGCAAAATAGTACCACCCCTGGAAGGCTGGTTGTGATCACTTCCTCCTGCCTCAATGTATCCTGAATCAACCACAGACTCCCCCGCTCGCCTATCCCTTCGACAGACTGGTTCGCCCGGAATGATCTACAGGTGAGTTCAGTCCACACCAAATTTAAACCTATTTAGCATATTGCTCCACTCTCCTTGGCATCTAGTCTTTGATTTACGGTCGACCCTGGATTTTCGTGGAGGTTAGTGACCAAGAATTGTTGAGAATATGCTGAAAACGTATGCCTAAAACCTCCTTAAAACTGCTCACAAGGCCTCATTTTGTTTGATGTTTGTGCCGACATTGCCAATATGTTGAACCTTCTCCCATCTAATACATTCCCTACACATTAGGCTGGGGGTCAGCAGCCATAGATTCTGGAGCCGCATGCGGCTCTTTAGCACTGCCCTTGTAGCTTTCTGGAGCTTTTTCAAAAATATTTGAAAACCGTGTAGAGAAATATATTTTCTGTTTTAATATGGTTTCTGTAGAAGGACAAACATGACACAAACAGTTAACATTTTATAAAGCTGTGAGATTGTGTAGAATAATTATTTCATTTCAACATTTCTGTCAATGAAGATTTGAGTCATAGCTGGGGACACACGTTTTTATCAGCAGGGCGAGATGTTCGGTAGGCCGCTGTTGTAAACAAACTGGCAACTGTGTGACTGGGTAAAAGAGAAAAATAACGTAGGAAAAACAGGATTCAACGCTTCTTGGACCAAATCATTTGCATTCATTGCCAATGCGCAAGGATTGGTGGAATGTTCGCATTGTAGCCAGATGTGTTCAAATAACAAAATGAGTCAGGTGGAAAGACATTTCCAGGTAAGCCCTGCTACATTTGGAGCAGAGTACAGATTTGGGAAAGAGAGAACATTTCTGATTGCATTACTTCTGGAGAAATAAGAGGAGCGTGAAAATAGATTTAAAAAGTGGATTGCATCTCCAAACTCCTCTACTGCTGAAAGTTTGGTTGCAACCCAGGAGAAATAAAGCGTGGAAAACCATTCACAGATTGCAAAGGGGACCTTATGCAAGTTTCATTTTGTTGTGGTTTTGTCGAATCTTCAAACTAAAAATGAATTTAAAAATTGGATTTATTTGTTGCATTTCTTTAATTTCATAAAAGCAATCAAACATTCATTTTTTGGATATCCCAGCTGACTTCGGGCCATAGGCGGCGGACACCTGGTATCGGTGGCCAGCCGATCGCAGTGCACAAGCCGATGGTCAACCATTCACACTCACACCCATACCTAGGGGCAATTTAGAGTGTCCAATCAGCCTACCATGCATGTCTTTGGAATGTGGGAAGAAACCGGAGTACCCGGAGAAAACCAACGCAGGCCCGGGGAAAACATGCAAACTCCACACAGGTCAAGCGACCTGGATTTGAACCCAGGACCCCAGAGCTGTGAGGCCAATGTGCTAACCACTAATGCCGCCGGGCCGCACACAATGAAACATACAGTAATCCCTTGAATATCGCGGTTAATGTAGACCGAACATGGCCGTGATAATCGAAAAATTGCGAAGTGGGATCACCCCTATTATAACAATTTTTTTCTCTTCAGTGATGAGTCGTAGTAGCAACTGGGAAACTGCTTTCACTTACGAGTTTCCGCTCCTGTCCGCCCATCCGCAGACTCTAGACCAGCCATGTCAAACATAGTCTGCGGGCCGGTCCAGCATCAGTTTCTGAGTTTGTCAAAAAAAGAAGTGAATTTCTAGCTTATTTCTATTAAAAAAATCCGTTTTTTAATGAATACAAACCAAATGTTCCGTTTGGCCACTGGAGGGCAGTAAATTTATAAAAGTGCTTATGTGGAGCATGTGGCACTTAACATTAGTTAGTCACAGGAAATAAACTTTCACAGCGTGATGTGTCCAGGTAAAAATAAGGTCGCAATCTTGCCTCACCATTCACTAGTAGAAAACAAGTTATCGGTCAACACATCCTTCCCCAAATGGCACTGTCAAAAAAAGAAAAGGGGACACGGAATGCAGAATTTTCCAGGATAAATGGACTGGGAAGTCTTTATCCGCATAAGTGAATGCTAAACCAGTGTGCTTGGTAAGTAATCAGCAAGTTGCGGTGTTCAAAGAGTCTAATATTCCGCGTGCCACAGTGAGATTCATCATAAAGACAAGTATGACCACTTGAAAAGACAAATAACGAAAGATGAGATAAACAAATTGGTGACTGGTCTGACGAAACAGCAGTGTACCTTACGCGCTGGTGCGAGCTGGTGCCATTAAAAAAATGGATAAGAAAATGCACTTACTTTTTGAGGGATTTCGTAACTTGGATCTTTTTCATATCTCGAGGCATTCATTTTCATATAAAAAGCTTTCTTAAGCTGAAAATGTTGTATCTCGAGGCACTCATTTGCATATAAAAAGCTTTCTTAACCTGAAAATTTTGTATCTCGAGGCTTTCATAGCCTGAAAATTTCGTACCTAGACGCATTCATTCGTAAGTAGAGGTGTGACTGTATTTATGTACCATATTTACTCGCATATAAGCCGCCCTTGCGTATAAGCCGCCCCCTGATTTTCACCTCCATATTCATGGTTTAAATAGGAAGTACAAATGTTTTACTTGGAAGAGAAAATCTTAAGAAAAATTATCGCACGTGGTATTTCTGAGATAATGTATGAATCAAAAGCACATTCTTACGGTCATTATAGTAAGGAAGTTAATATGCCTGTCTTTGTAAATGCAAAATATCAAATTATTCAATTCGAAAAAAGAAATAAATCTATCTTGATGAGAACCTGATGTTTTCTAATAACACAAAATACAATTTTCTTACCAGAGCTTTAAGATGTGGAAATTTCCCGAATACGGGATGAATAAAGTTATCCAATCCAATCCAATCCACCCATATTGCTTCTAATGTCAAAATATCTTAATTCTTTCGATGGTTCATATTACTCCAATATTTGTCACTTTCAAACAAGAAATAAAACAAAAAAAATCAAAGTAGAATTTTGTTTTTTTTTTCAAAATCAAGGCTACTCGCATCTGGTGAAAAAAAATGTTGCCCCGACCTTGCTAAGATGGCCGTGCCCCGAGCGAGCAGTGACTGGAACGTTTCGCATTTTATGCAAGATACGTTTTTTTCAATGAATTTCATTCATAGACGTCAAAATTTATTTTTCTCAGCGTTTTATCGGTTTATCTTTTCTCTATTTTGAAATGAATGAAAGTATCAGCCGAATTCCTGACGTCACGCGCCGACGCCATCTTGAAGTCATACCCTCGATTCAGTCATCATTTTTTGTCCGACAAAAGCGGCTTATATGCGAGTAAATATGGTATGTATGTCATAAATGTCCGGGTGGTCTGTACCTGGAATGCATCTCCTTGTACAAAGTACAATATGCAATCAAGCTTTCAATACAATCAACATGAAAACTCAACACAATGAGGACCGATCTGGGATTACCCTCGACCCCAAAACTGTGAGGCCGACGCTCTAACCGATCTTCCAACGGGCCGCTATCACAAATAACGTTTTATGATGATGTACAAGTCAGGCATTTTTGAGTTTTGCGTTTGTTTTTTGACATGCTGTTATTCTATCGTGTATTCATGCTTAACATAACAAGTCAAATGTTTCCCCTCCAAGCACCTAAACCCCCAATAGACTTAAGGCACCACTCTTACTAACCTCTTTGCTTCTATACTGACTTTAACCTGGACTGTCATTTCTGCTCTTGTCTCTCTCTTGCTGTCTTCAGTGCTCGCTATGGAAGTCCAAAACGACAGCTGCAGTTTTACAGGTATTTTTCCTTATTTTGTTTTATAGTTCACCCATGCTGCTTTAGATCCACATACATTTATTAAGCTCCCTGTCTCTTGTTAGCTCCTTGTTGCGCCTTGATTGCATTGAGCTTGACTTGGCTATTGGAGAAATCAGTTAAAAGTTCTCCCACAAAAACATTTAGTTAGCAATGATATTGTCACCGTTATGATTAATATGCATAAATGAAGAGGTCTAGCTAGTATGGCAGAGGTCACTAGTTTGAATATTCTTACTGTACAATTGAAAAAAATTAACCTCCCCAAAAAACGCATACATGTGCACTTCATGGTCTCACATTATTTGCTGGTTTTGTTCCCAGGCCACAGAAGTAAAACTGTTACTTCTACCCCACCTGGTGGCGTGTTGGTGTTGTTGGGTTAAATTAAATTCACATGGTGTTTTTTTTCTGTATTTGAGATGCGTTAGTATTGTAGTACAATTTAGTCTGTGATTTACTTGCATTCCCCGTTAACAGTACTGTGTGTCTAGGGCACAAGGCAAGTTTAAGACTATTGTTTCTTTTCTAAAGCATCTTTCTGCTCGGTTGCAAGATGTGAAAGTATTTTAACATTGAGGGGGAGATTTAAAAATTAAAAAACAGTTTTTGCAGGATTTAGTGACCTTTACTGTATTTTTTAGACTATCTAACTCACTGGATTATATATGTGTGTGTGTGTGTATATATATATATATATATATATATATATATATATATATATATATATACACACACACACACACATACACATTTGGTAGCGCCTTCAACGTATCAATCCAACCCTCAAAAACTATTTGATGGTTATAAAACCTCTACTGCAGCTACAGCTGCGACACATAAAAAATAATCAATAAATTAATGCACAAAAATGGGGTAAAATCCACTTCCTAGCAGCATTTCATGTTTAAATACAAATACTGGAGCTTTTCAGACATTAAAACCAGGCCAGGGGGTGATTTTCCCGGGAAAAGACAGCGATGAACGTCAATGGCGTACGGGCAAACATTGCCCGAAAATGGGGTAAAATCCACTTCCTAGCAGCATTTTGTGATTAAATACAAACACTGGAGCTTAAATACAAACACTGGAGCTTTTCAGATATCAGAACTTGGCCCACAATTGAAATATTATTTAGGAATATAGCCATATTTTACTCACCAAAAATCATTTTTACACAATATCCATCCTCCTTTCTTTCTTCCTTCTTTCCTATTGCCATTGAAGCTAATGATGAAAGTCGAGCCTGTCCTGTCATATTTCCGGCATAGTCCGTTTTGAAAATAGCTTTAAATCAACACAACAATATACTATTTGCTTGTGGAGCTAAGTTAGCGCGCTGAAAGTGCCGCACACCATTTTCCCGTCTGTAACAGGCTTGCTAGCTTCGGAGTTGACCGCCCTTTCTTGATGTCCATTTTTTTCTGGAAAAGTCCGTCTGGAAAATAGCTTTGTGAGCAAACAGAATCCATTTGTTTTTGCTTCTGTCGGCCATTGTGGGTGGAGTTTGCGATCTCGGCTGCCTCGGGTACTGCTTTGGCCCGCCTACTAGCCAATCATAGTTTGTGAAAGCAATGACATGTCCCAGCCAGCAAAATGCTAACGCCTATAAAAAATCATTGTGGGGTTGCCAACTCGAAATCTGATTGGTTAAAAGCAACAGTCTAGTTTAATGCAGCAGAGCCCGCAAGAACTGATTGTGGAGGCTTTGAGGCAGATCTGATCTGGCAACAAATAATGGCGGAAATGTGATTGGTTAAATGCTTCAATATGAAAACACACATCTGGAAGCAGTGCAACCAGGGGGAAAAGCAATGAAAGGAAGCTAACAGACCATTTGGAATAATAAGTATTGATGGACAAAATATAATATGATTCAGATATTTCTTAGGCCAGCAGAGATAATATGATTCAGATATTTCTTAGGCCAGCAGAGAAGGCCTTGAAGGCCCTGACGGCCCGCCACTGGTATGTATGTGTATATATATACAGTGGTACCTCGTCATACGACCGCTCGTCATACAAAATTCTCGTCTTACGGCGGAAATTTCGATCGAATAATTCGCCCGTCATGCGATCAAAATTTTGTGATGCGACCAAGCCAGGTCTTTTTTGCATATCTTTCGTGTATAACAATATCTACGAGCACGGAACGATTAATTCAGACGAGTTTCTCCTAAGACCAGGAAACGCACAACGCGCATGCGCGGGCAAAAAGAGGGCTTTCTGGGTAATGAAGTATACTCGGGCACACAACACCCATAGGCAATGGCAACCTTTCTCAGAATAAAACTTCATTACCCACAATCAATACGTGGGTAAGCTCAACTATTGTATTTCCTGTTATTCTTTCTAAGGAAAGAAGCTCCCGCGATCGTTCTTTAAAGACTATTTCTCGTTGGCAAGTGGTCGTGCGTTATCCTATTGTGAGGACATTTGTGTGCATCACTTTGGGAATATTTTGAAGGCAATACAACAGCAAATTTAAATTTGTTTGTTCCGTTTATGAGTGCGTTGTCGTGGAAAAAAAAAAATATATATATATATATATATATATATATACAGACGCTCCCCTACTTACGAACGCAATTGGTTCCGAGCGATTGTTCATAAGTTGAATTTGTTTGTAAGTTGATTCAGTGCTATATTTTGTATTATAATTTATGTTTAAGGCCGATATAAGTATATTGAAGGTTTATATAAGTGCATTTGTATGTTTAAGGCTTGTATAAGTAACACGCATTGGTTTGTACTGAAAAAAAAACATTTAATAAAATGGAGAGAATATGTACAGTACTGTAGAGAGAGAGATTTATGTATTAGAAACTGGCCAAAAGAAGCGACCTAATGACGATTGCACAGTTTTCTTCTTTTTTTCATCATAAATGATGCGGTAGCACTGTATGGCATCATTCAATTGATTTGCAAACTTTGTGCAACGTTCAATATTTGGGTCCTGCTGCTCGATCTTTCTGTTTATAAATGGTGTTGAATGTGCAACGCTCACCACTCTCACGCGCATCAAGCTTCGTTATTATTGCCACTCGTTTCAAATGAAATGGCTTGCCTCTTCCTTGCAACTCCCTCAATAGAAGCCTTTAGCTTTTACCAACCATATTCAATATTGGATGCATGAGATATTTAATGATACAAATGAAAAAGGTTCTTTGCACACTGGAGATACATTCACGCACTTCCGCATTGCAACGAAGAAGAAGGTAGATGCTGGGTGAGCTGAGCTCTCACAGCGCCAGGCGTCGGTATTAGCGGCGGAAAGAAGTACTACTCCGAAAAAGGCGCGAAATACAAAATTGGACTTGCAAAAATTTTTGGACTTAAACGCAATTTGCAGACATGTTCGTATGTACCGTTGTTCGTAAGTTGAATGTTCGTAAGTAGGGGAGCGTCTGTATATTTACTGATCAGTCTTTTTGCTACTACTGTATGTCTTTTACATCAAGCTTTATTTTAGTAATCTGAGTACCAAAAGTGCATAGGATGTCAATATCCTAGTAATGAGCTCATAATGATTTCTACCCTGGCGCCTTGCACTTTTCTGTCCTTTTTATTTCATTTTTAAGTGCAAAACTGTCTGACCTGCTTCTTCCTCATTCTTTTCATGAGGCCGATCGATTGAGTCTCATTCTCTCTGTCACTCAAATGAGCAAGCTAATGTTTGCTTAATTTGATTCACTGCGTTTGTGTTGTGCTTACGGCATCATAATTACTGTACGGTGCCTTACATTAACTTTAACCTCATTATCCGATATTTAGGAGAAAGAGACCAATAAGCACCAATCATCCAACACTGCAAAGAAATAAATAAGTAAATCTGTCGTTCCAGGGGAGAGAAAAAAAACCAAAAAAAAAAACCAGGCCCTAACATTCCAGGGTCGTAGTCACTGTGGGCACGTGGCATTGCCAACTTGCCAGCCATATGCAAGGCGTATATGCGCTAATGAGGCGGCCCGGGTGAGTGGTTAGTCTGTCGGCCTCATAGTTCTGACAATGTGGGTTTTAATCCCAGGATTGGACTTCCCTGTATGGAGTTTCCATGTTCTCCCAGAGTACTCAGAGAAAAACCCACATCAGCACGGTGGAGAACATGCAGACTCGACACAGAAAGGAACCCTTGATCTTACAGCTGTGGGGCATTGAGCTAATCAGTCACCCACTGTGATGCCCATCTTTGATCCAGTTGTATTTTATTCTGTTAACACCATATCAGTTCTACATGAGTATATTATTCATTCATTTTTCGTACCACTTATCTTCACAAGGGTCGCTGGGGCTTGTCCCAGTCACAGGGGCACCACTGAATTGCAGGGCAGAAGGAGACGGACAACTATTTACAGTAGAGGTGGGCAATCCGGTCCTCGTGGGTAGCATCCCTGCGTCTTCGGGTGGGGGGAAGGGACCTGACTGTTGTTTGTGGTACGCACCAAACAGCAGGTGAGAGTACCCACCCTTTTTGGAGTCCTTTAAAGGGGTGCTGCAGTGTGCTCCTTCGGGGGACTCCCTCATTCTGCTGGGGGACTTCAATGCTCACGTGGGCAATGACAGTGAGACCTGGAGGGGAGTGATTGGGAAGAAGCCCCCCCCTCCGATCGGAACCCGAGCGGTGTTCTATTGTTGGATTTCTGACTCGTCGCGGATTGACAATAATGAGCACCATGTTCAAGCATATGGATGTCCATATGTGCCCTTGGCACCAGGACACCCCAGGATGGAGTTCGATGATCGACTGTAGTCGTGTAATTGTACCTGCGGCTGCATGTCTTGGACACTCGGGTAAAGAGAGGGGCGGAGCTGTCAACCGATCATCACCTGGTGGTGAGTTGGCTCCGATGTTGTGGGCGGATGCCTGTGTGGCCCGGCAGACCCAAACGTTTCATGAGGCTCTGCTGGGAACACCTGGCGGAGTCCCCTGTCGGAAGCAATTTCAATTCCCACTTCCGACAGAGTGGACCATGTTCCATGCTTCTATGGCCGAAGCGGCAGACTGGAGGTGCGGCCGCAAGGTGGTTGGTGCCTGGTGGCAACCCCAGAACCTGCTGGTGGGCACCGACGGTAAGGGATGCTGTCAGGCTGAAAAAGAACTCCTATCGGGCCTTTTTGGTGGCCAAGCGGCTCTGGCCATCTCCGAGGAAAAAGCCTGCGCATGGTAGGAGTTCAGTGAGGCCATGGAAAACAACTTCTTGGTGGCTTCAAGGAAATTTTGGTCCACCATCCGACGTCTCAGGAGGGGAAAGCAGTGCACCATCAACAGAGTCTATCGTGGGGATGGGGTGCTGCTGACCTCGACAGGACGTTGTCAATCGGTGGGCCAAATACTTTGAAGACCTCATCAACTCCATTGACACGCCTTCCCATTAGGAAGCAGAACCGGGGGACTCTGGGGCGAATTCTATGATCTCTGGGGTTGAAGTCACTGAGTTGGTTAAAAAGCTCCTCGGTGGCAATCTGATGAGGATGCCCCCTGGACGCCTCCCTCGGAAGCTGTTCCAGGCACGTGCCACCAGGAGGAGGCCACGGAGCCAACCTCGGACACGCTGTGCAGACTGTCTCCCGGCTCGCCCGGGAACGCCTTGGGATACTCCCGGAAGAGCTGGATGAAGTGGCTGAGGAGAGGGCAGTCTTGGCTTCTCTGCTGAAGCTGCTGCCCCCGCAACCCGACTTCATATTAAGCAGAAGAAGATGAGATGTGATGTAAACAACAAGGGTTTGTCAAGCATTGCTTTTTGCCCAGTATATTGCAGTGCCTATTATGATCATATTGTGACATGCTTCCAGCCACAATACCCAGGGTTAGAGTCGATTCCATTGAAGTAAAAGGCAGAAGAATATGACCTGCTTTGGGCATCAAAGGGCAACTATAATAGGGCATTAGGTATCAGGCCTCAGGTCCCTTAGAGCAGGGGTGTAAAACTGATTTTTTTCTCGTGGGCCATATCGTAGTTTCGATTTCATCCACAGGGCCGGTACATCTTCCAACTAGGCTGAAAAAATAAATGAATTCATTAATGAATTGACAGCTTTTCCGATCGTGCTGATCAATAAATCATTTTTGGAGATTCAAATTATAGTACAAATCTGCAATTATTGATTTAAAAAGGGGAAACACAGGAAATATTCCCTGTACATCTATAATCTTCATTTGAATTTGATCATAAAACATCATTTACTTTTACATTTGGCCACCACTTTGACACCTGTTCCTTAGAGCTACATATATCAACACTATATATTCATTCATTCATTGTCCGTACCGCACATTCTTATAAGGGTTAAGGGGGCCTATCCCAGCTGACTGGCGGAAGGCAGACTACACCCTAGACTTGTCACCAGTCAGCTGTACGAGAGAGACAACCATCCGCACTGTTTGAGTTTGATTTATTTAATAAAGGCACAATACATATTACATATATGAACATATACAGTCATACCTCTACTTACGAATGCCTTTAGGTTTCGAAATTTTAAGATTACGAAAGCTTTTTATATGCCTCGAGATACGAAAAACATCTAAGTCAAAAAATCCCCCAAAAAGTAAATGTATTTCCTCACCTGTTATTTTATTTTGAAAATATTGTCGCGGATGTATTTATTCTCACTTTAGAACCTCGCTACACTCTACTGGGCTCTCATTGGCTGTCTCACAACAACCTCTATCCATGTTTCAAGATTCTCTCTTACATACCTGTCAACCTCGGCTAAATGTTCCCCTTATTAATGATTGCAATTCCCCTTATTAAGCGATAAAAACTGTACAAATGCAACGCGGTACATATTTACACATAGACACACAGGGCACATATGGCACGTTGATTCATTCATTTTCTGAACCGCTTTATCCTCACTATAAAAGTCTAAAATGTACTACAAAGTGTACGCCTTTCTGACGCGATCGGGCCAAAGTGGAATGCGTGTGCACATATCATGTTCTGTCTACCTCGGCTAAATGGTCCCTTTATTAAAGATTGCTATTCCCCTTGTTAAGCGATTTTAAAAAAACATTGAAATGCAACACGGCACATATTTACACATGGCACATATTTACTCACGTAGGGCACGTAAAAGTCTGAAATTTATGACAAAGTGTACGGCTTTCTGACGCGGTCGGGTCAAAGGGGAATGTGTGCGCATATCATGCCCTGTCCACCTCGGCTAAATTCTCCCCTTATTAATGATTGCAATTCCCTTTATTAAGTGATAAAAACCATACAAATGTAATGCCACACATATTTTCACACACACACACACACACACACACTCACATAGGGCACACGTAAAAGTCTAAAATCTACAAAGTGGACGGCTTTCTGACGCCCTAGGGTCATAGGGAAATGCGCGTGCGCATATCATGCTTCAACATCGATAGATTTTGTATGCTTATTAATTTTAAGACATTAATAAATCATTTTCTTATAATTGTCTCTCATTTTTGTGTTTCTCACCTTTCATACAAAATTGGAACACTGACCAATTTTAAAGGGTTTAGTTGGAAATTGTGTGAGGACCGTGGAACGGATTACTGAATTTACATTTAAAGTACTGCTCTACTTACGAAATTTTCAAGTTACAAAAAAAGTTCTGGAAGCAATTAATTTTGTAAGTAGAGGTATGACTGTAAATCCTTAATGTTTGTTAGAAATACACTATTATTGTTGTTTACTGAAAAAAATGCAATTGTAATTCGTTATTGAAATGGATTCATGTAAATCTAGACAAATTGGATCAGACTTTGACCTAAACATGCATGTGTATTAACCACTGTGTATTTTACACAGTTAGGCTCTATATATGGCTGAGGCCTAACTAACTACTACATGTTTTCTAGTGAACTCGCCAGGTGGTTGAACAGCACTTGTGCTGGTGTATTTTCGACACGCGCTCATTATTGCGCTGCTCTAAGTAGTAGTCTTTCCTGTGCAACAACAATCAGAGGCTTTTAGCGCAAAAAGCTTTGGTGAATAATTCAGTGCTGATATTATTTGCTGAGCCTGGCAGAAACAGAACAGGGCTTGTAGACACCGTAAACAGATTTCTTTCATGAGATCTCCCCAGGAGGGGATGAGGCAAGGTGTTGCCTGCGGTGGTAGGTTGTCCGATTGGTGAGGGGAGTAAAGGGATGCACTCCAACTCAATTATTGGTTTAGACATTTCCAAGTAAGACACTCCCAGTTTGGGTGGACCTACGAGATCCATCTGCTGTTTAGTGGGGTTTTAAGCTTCGCATCACACTCTTCGACCTTGCTCATGAGCCGACCCCAAAGAAACCGGGTGAGTGTGTGGAAAGATATTTTCAACAAAGGCAAACTTTTGTTCAGCATGTGCAAAGGATCATCTTTAAAGTATGGAGGTGCATGATGCCTAGATTTCAAATTCCCTTCTTAAATTTGCTCACATGAATAAAATGGCAGTTATTCCATTGTGTGAGAGACGTGCTAATGTGCTAAAACGTTATGATTTCTTATTACAGAACTTCTATTTCCGTGACAGACTGTGAGGTTGCATGTTTACTGTATGGTGTAAAATTTACAAAACAATTTCCAGGTGTTTTACACCATGGCCACTCAGTCATTTAAAGCTCATTATCACATCCTTTTTTAAAACAATGTCAATTGACAATATGTCAAGTATTTGTTCTTTATGTAATATTAATTCATTTAAGTATGGGTGATACTCTTCTTACAATGATTTATTTTAAGTATTAGTTTCTCCATGTAGATTTCAAAGGAATCATTTGTTTAATAACAGATTAAGATTGAAGTTCAGAATGGAAACTTTTCTATTGGCAAGTTTTGTCTAGTGAGCTAGAAAAGAACAAGTGTGACAATTATTTTGGATCCAGTTGGCCTAGATGTTTGGTCATTCAGATAACTTAGTGATTTTCTCTTTTGCTGTCCACTCTGAGTTGGATTCTGTTCACCATTTCCCTTGTCGCATGTCTAGAATGCTTGGATAGCATGTGTCTTGTTTCTTGAGCACCTGAATGCTGCCTATCAGTGTCACGCTTCCCATGGCGCACCTGTCGGAGGAGGGGGAGGCAGGTGGGGGGGTTTGGGTCGTGTTGATTACAAGATGCATGGCCATTGTAGTCCAGCCGACGAGAGTGCCTTTCTAATGGGAGCAGCAGCTATTTAAAGGAAGTGACCCAATAGCTCCATCTGTGTGACTTCATAATTTGTCAAGGAGGTAAAAGTAGGGGTGTGGGGTCAGCATGTTTACGGGAGGCTATACCAGTAGCCCTCAGGGGATTCCCAGAACGCTCAAGTCTGGTCACTGTCCTGCTGCTGAAAACCTGCAGATCCCCAAACCATCAGCGCCGAGCAGCGGCGTTCGCAAGAGCAACAGCAGCAGCAGTGGAAAGATGCTGTCCATGACATACAGCGAGAGCATACGGAGCGGGATCCACCGCTACCACTCGGACCAAGGCCTCAACCAGCGCCCGACTAGGCTCGCTGACCAGGCCGAGCTGCAACGCCTGCGGGAACAAAGGGTTGCTGCGCAAATAAAGAACATGGAGGACTTTCTGAAGATGAATGGACTGGCCCTGGAAGAGTGTGTGTCTTATCAGACGGGCATGAAGTACAGGTAAGAAAGCAGTATTCAGAACTAGCAAAGAGCGTGCTTGGAAAAGGCAAAATGTTTTGGTCTACATATGTCTATGAGAGTAGATGATAGATTTTTTATTATTTTGAGTTACAGTCAGGTTTATATGCTTACCAGTCATCATTGGTCAGTTGCACATTTGCCCAATTTGATGTGTGTAAGAGTTACGCATCCCACATAAGAGTGATAGTGGGCTCTGTTCTAGGGTGTCTCCTAATTGGATTGATGAACACCATTCACCACTACCCCAAAAATGCATGTGGATTGATGACTTTAGTAGAAAACTCTTCTGTTGTTGTTTTAAGTGGACTCACTCACTGGAACTTGGAAGGTTCATGTTCGGCAAAGTGAGTTAGTAATTAAATTTTTTTTTACATTCATGTGTAGTGGATGCAGCAGCTGATGGTGTAGTGGATGCAGCAGCTGATGGTGTAGTGGTTCACTTGCATGACTTAGGTGCAGACAAGCGTGGGATCGATTCCCGCTCAGTGGCTGTATGATAGTGAGTGCAAATAATTGTCTGTCTCTGTGTGCTCCACGACTGACTGGCGACCAGTCTTGGATGTCGTCTGCCCTTCGCTTGAAGTCACCTGGGATAGGCTCCAGCAATTCCTGTGCTGTACAGATAATGAATGAATGTAGTGGATGCCTGCTATTCAATGATTAGGGACCAGGCCCAACCTCAAATAGTGAAAATGCATTAATACTGATTAGGTATGTCTTCAGTAACATGATACAAAATATGTCCCAATCACGTAATTTTCAGACGATCGGTGTCCGGTAGAAAAATATATTTTTTTAAGGGCTACAAAACCTGTCACTCCTCGCTCAGGGCGTCGCCATCTTACCTAGGGTGCCCCCGTCTTAACTAGTTAAACGTTCTCTAACTGGCCAGACGCGAGTAGCCTTGATAGATGTGTTCATAGCTTTTACCATGTCAGCACCTCCCAATAGTTGTTAAGGCTGGTCAAAGGTCTTGCAGTTGATCGTTAAAATCAGCCTTGATACCTGCGAAATGTGTATCCCATGCTGTTATTGCACCCAGAGACTTGGTGAACACCGTGTGCAGTCGTTTGGTTGCCGGTCTTTTGGTCGCCTAGACCCAAACAACGGGCGACCAAAAGACCGGCGACAAAACAAGGTAAAACAACACGGTCTACGCATCAATAAAAGCCAACAATGGCCCTAAGCAGTTTCACTGAGCGGACGTGTGTGTGTATAAGAGTTTGTATGTACATGAGTTGTCCCCTTAGGAAGGGACGTCAGTCAGGGTCTTAACAAGTTCTCCAACAAAACACAATAAAAGTATGGGGAATTTGGAGCTTTTCTTTAGCCTAATAATTAATAGGGCATTAAGTATGACTAAATAATAATTCGCAGTTTTTATTTAGGGAATTTGAGCAACGATTTAAATGGTAATTATCAATAACCTTCCGGGCGACCAAAAGACCGGCGACCAAACGACCGAGTACCGGTGAACACTATACCGCTACGGACACAGTTCCTGGTTGTACTTACGTTACTTCCTTTTTGAATTTGTCTACGTGCAGGCAACACCCTCCCTTTCGGAACACAGAAAGGACAAATGATTGTACATTTGTGATTATGAAATAAAACTAAATTCCACATTGATTTTTTTCTTTTTCTTTTTTGTTCGAAAGTGACAACTATTGCAGTAATGTGAACACTCGAAAAAAGCGAGATATTTCGACATTAGAAGCAATTTGGCCGCCACAACATCTTAAACTTCTGGTAAGAAAACTGTCATTTCTGTCATTAAAAAGCATCAGGTTCTCTTCAAGAGACACTTATTTCTTTTTTCAAATTGAATAATTTGATATTTTGCATTTACAAAGACAGGCAAATTATCTTCCTTATGATATTGACCCTAATAATGTGCTTTTGATTCATATAGTATCTCAAAAATACCACGTGCACTGATTTTTCTTAAGATTTTCCCTTCAAAGTAACACATTTCTACTCCCTATCAAAACCGTGAATATGGAGGTGAAAATTGTGAATATACATATACATATATATATATATACATACATACATATACACACACACACATATATATATATATATATATACATATATATATATATATATATATATATATATATATATGGGAAGAATTGAAAAATAGAACGGCCCCCTCTTATTTAAATGGCACCTCCTAATTGAAGGCCATTTATCTCTCTCTCTCTCTCTCTCTCTATACATACATACATACACACATACACACATACACACATACACACATACATACACACATACACACATACACACATACACACATACACACATACACACATACACACACACACACACACATACACACATACACACATACACACATACACACATACATACATACACACATACACACATACACACATACATACATACACACACACACACATACACACACATACATACATACAAACACCGTAAAACCTCTATTTCAACGGCATGCCGCTCTATCGGCTGTCGGGGGCCTGTATGAATTTGGTGCAGCCTCCTGGAATCACGGCCACGCCAATCTGGAGCTTCTTCAATTGCCTCTTGGTGGCATCTCTAATGTGACAACGGTATGAATCCCAGGCAAGAAGGCGCTTGCCAAACATAGAAAAACCGATGATCCATCAAACCTATTTCACCGGCATGCTGCTCTATTTTTCAAACTTTCCCCCGTAGTGACGTTCAATTAGAGGTGCCGTTTAAATAAGACGGGGCCGTTCTATTTTTCAATTCTTCCCACAAAGTGCGGTTTTATTAGAGGTAATGTTCAAATAGAGGTGCCGCTCAAAAATAGGTTTTACGGTATATACAACTATATCATGATGGGGGCAAAACCTGGAAAAGACTCTCCGAGTGCATTGAGAACTCGCCTAGTGGAATGCAAGCTTTCCCTTTCTATATGACTCCCCAAGTGTCTGGACCTCCTGCTAGGGGGTATACAAACGGCTCGCTTCAACAGAACCCGCCATCTTCCTACCTGTAGCTCATCCTTTTCGTCTCTAGTGATAGCATGTTGTATCAAAATGCATCAGAATCATTTGTGCTTACAAGTAAACATTAATCATGTCACCAGTTTACTGAAGCTAAAGTATTAATATTTTATAGTATGATATCACTTATTTTAAATCAAGTGTGTCAGACTCGGGTTGATTCGTGGGCCGCTTTAACATGGAGAGGACCATTTTAGATATAATATTTAGATTTTTTTTTATAAATGGATTAAAAGCTCTGAATATTCAGTTTTTTATAGATCTACAACAATGTTTATTTTAGCTTTTTTTTAAATATATTTTTAGATTTTACAAAATGATTTTTGAACTAAAAACAAAAAAATTGATTAAAAAATTACAATTATTGATTTAAAAGGGGGAAAATCAGGAAATGTAATATACATCTATACTCTTCATTTTAATTTGATCCTAAAACAGAAAGTCGGCACTCATGATTTACTTTACTGGGCCACACAAAATGATGCGGTGGTCCAGATTTGGCCCCCGGGCCGCCACTTTGACACGTGTTTTAAATGTTACGGTGCATTTATGGCTGCTCGCTGTCTTTCTTGTCGTGTTTGACTGTCTCGCACTTTCAACTTCAGCCCTCTTGCTTAGTTACTTCTTGTATAAGAATAACATAATTTCTTTTATTAATAATTAGCCTTTATTTACCCGTAGAAATGATGATAGTCATGGAAGATTGCACACACTTAATGGGATTTAGCAGGACATCAAGAAGATAAATTAAATAGATCTATTTATATTCATATATATTAATTGAGGTTTTTTAATCTAGAAACAATTGCACAAATAATTAATGTGGATGAGCAAATGAAATAGTCTCTGCTGGTGTCTTAAAGTTACCTGGTTGTCTCCAGTTGTATGCATATTGCACACCATGACACGCATGACTGCTGTTACTGCTGCTGTTGTTGTTGGGCGCTATCAATGACCAGCATGCTAGGCTTTGTGCGTGAGTGGTCTTGAGTGGTCCTTCGGGTTTGGATTTCACAGAAGCAGATTTGTCTTTTAAATTTTAAGACGGCGATTATACTGTACCGCAATGTTCGTGGAAATGTAAATCATTTACTCTACCATTCTAACATATTCTCATTTGATCTCTTTAATCATTTATTTATCCAGACAAATTGTACACCCACTGGATGTTTTATTGTTTATTTTTGTTTTAATTTAAAAAAATGTAGATTTTTTTATTTTTTGTTGTTGCAGTGGGGCATCTTAACTTAAAGGTACGTCTTGGTGCACGATATCATGCATATGTGATTTCGTTGCACATTTGTACCTGTGTATGTGCACTTCTGTGTACAGTATATAGGTATATGAATATGGTTTGTTTTATTTTCAAAAATGTTATGCTCTTGCAATTAATGTACCTCTTCTTATGAACTTCTACATATGAAAAAAATGTCCTAAGATATGAAAAAAAATCACGTTACAAAACATCCACTGACATGAAACATCCCCGAAACATTAATACACTTCCTTTATACGGCATTTATATAGTGTGGTGTTAGGATATAGCCAATGGATAAGCACCTATATTTATATCCTATAGCTATAGTTGCTTTCACCTTGGCTATTTCCTAAAACCACGCTGTCCTCCCATTGGCCAGAAGGAAGCTGCATTTCCATGGTCCCGGAATCGAGGTTAGCACGCTATAAGTGGACACGAGAGCCAGCTTTTGCGGGGTAGCGCCCACCGGGTCCAACGGTAGAATGGCGCTAGTCTGACCCGAAAACGTCACTTTCCAGGTGGACGATAGAGCCAGCCCGAAATTGGGTATCGTCCACTAGCAGAGGTTTAGCGCGACCATCTGTCCAAAGCCCCCTTTTCGGCCAATGTTTCATTTTTCCGGGGGGCATGGCGTAGCTGCTCCGACCAGGAACGATTGATCCGTGTGGCTTTAACCCGCATTTGTTACAAAGTTGTTTATTGAGTTTTTCTGAATGTGCATAGAATAATCTATAATTAATCTATTTTAAAGATATATTGTGTAATTTGAAAAAATATGACGTAACATTCCTTATTTCATTACATTTGTCTGTTCATGAGCATCTATCGGTTGCTGCTTATATAAACAACGGTCCCCCCCTAAATTTTCTCAATGAACGGCACTATTTCGGGCAAACAAAAATCCAAATCAAGTAGGCTACAAGCTAAATAATACATTTTTTGTCAAATAAATAAATAAACACAACTTACTTTAGTATCACTACAAATTCTGAAAAGAGTTTCCGTTTTTGGCATAAATGATTAAACCTTCCCAAAAAGGCTGGTAGTTCCGAAGGAAAAATTAAGGTTTCTTGCTCTAAGTCAACGATTAAGCACTTACAATTATTATCAGACTGCACGATTTCAGCACTTAGAGCACAGTTCATGTAAAATAAGATATCACAGTGTTCTTTATGGTTAAGTACAGTCAGACATGACTTGCGTGGAGCCAGACAGGAAGTTGTGTGTCTCCTTTTTAAGCTATAAGGGGAGTAAATTATGGATCTTCAGAGTTACTTCCACTAATGGACATGGTAATGAACCCCATTTAGTTCCACCCATACTATAGCTATGATTCATCAGAACTATTCCTCCCTGTTCAGTAAACCATTAATTAATTATTTTTTTGGAACCACTTATCCTGGAGCCTATACCAGCTGACTTCAGGTAAAAGGCAGACTGCACCCTAGACTGGTCGCCAATTAGTCATAGGATGCACAGAGAAACAAACAACCACCCGCACTCACAATCTACCAGCGGGAATCGAGCCCGCGCCTCCCCGTACCAAAGTCAGACGAGTGAATCTCTACACCAGGGTTAGGGAACCTATGGCTGGTGAGCCATATGTGGCTCTTTTGATGGGTGCATATGGGTCTCCTCTAACCTGTGAGCTAAAATGTACCACTACTGCATAAGACAATGTTAAGTATTATTTAGCTTTTTTGTTTAAGCACACTCCATTTAAAATATAGTTTAACAGCTTTTCTAAATTAAGATTTCCCGCATTTATTCGCATATAAGCCGCACCCAGAAAATTGCCCTAAAATTTCTGACTGACTGTCAATATAATAAAAACACTAAGGCAAAAAATATGTTTTAACCACTATATTATAGATGTACTGTCAGTGAAATAATCTTTCATTCATTCATTTTCTGAACCGATTATCCTAAGAAGGGTCAGGGAGAAAAAATCTCTATGACTAAAACAAGCGCCTAAAGAGATAACTATTTATGCACTTCATTTTAGAACTGGGCAATAAAATGATAATGATAATTATCGTGAAATAATTTTTTGTCAACAAAAATAATAAAAACTTTCAATAAAAATGCAATAATTTTGAACTGCAATTACACCACCCGACAACCACAGAGAACAGGGGCGCTGTTGTGACATGAACGCTAGTTCCAGACCAACGCTCAGGAGAAGAGGATGATAAGGAAATGTATTTTCAGCTCGGTTAGCAATAAAGGCTAAGACAGAGCATGAACGCAAAAGGACAATAACACAGCCAAAATGAGCGATTATGAGATGCAGGACAACAGAGATCCAAGTGAATTTTCCCTTACGTTTTCTTTTTTTTTTTTTACTTTTCATAGTGTAAGGCTCCCTCCTTACACTATGAAAAGTAAAGAATAAAACCTGCAGAAAGAGAGTCCTTTTTTAAAAAAATAAATTTGCCGTCAGACCAAAATGAGGACATTGTCTTATCTTTATTGCACAACATAAAAACAAAAATAATTTTTAACATCATATTTCATATTCTCTTAAAGCAAGGTTACTGAGAATTACATGTAATAGGTCAATATTTGCAGTGTTGACACTTCTTTTTCAAGACCTCTGCAATTCTCCCTGGCATGCTGTTGATCAACTTCTGAACCAAATCCTGACTGATGGCCATCCGTTCTTGCATAATCAATGCTTGGAGTTTGTCAGAATTTATGGGTTTTTGATTGTCCACCCGCCTCTTGTGGATTGACCACAAGTTCTCAATGGGATTAAGATCTGGAATTTCTTGGCCAAGGGCCCAAAATCTTCCCTAAGACATTTTTGTTATGACCTTTGCTTTATGGCAAGGTGCTCTATCGTGCTGGAAAAGGCATTCTTCATCACCAAATTGCCCCTGGATGGTTGGGAGAAGTTGCTCCTGGGGGACGTTCTGGGATCATTCTTTGTTCATCACTGTGTTTTTATGCAGAGCCCACTCCCTTGACCGAAATGTAACCCTACTTATGAATAGGCTCAGGATGCTTCACTGTTGGGATGAGACAAGACTGATGGTAGCGCTCACCTCATCTTTCCCGAACAAGCCTTCTTCCAGATGCCCGCTAACAATTGGAAAGGGGAGTCACCAGAGAAAATAACTTTAACCCAGTCCTCAGCAGTCCACTCCTTGTAACTTCTGCAAAATATCAGTCTGTCCCCTTCTTTGCTGCCCTCCTTGACACTAGGCCTTCTTCCAAAAGTCTTCGCCTTACTGAGCGTGCAGTGCAGATGCACTCACACCTGCCTGCTGCCATTTTTAGCAAGCTCTGTACTGGTGGTGGCCTGATCCCATAGCTGAAACAACTTCATGAGACAGACGGTCCTGCTGCTTGCTGGACTTGGGTGCCCTGGTGCCTGTTTGGCATCAATTGAACCTCTCTTACAACCATCCAGGGGCAATTTGGTGAAGAAGAATGCCCTTTCCTGCATGATGGAGCACCTTGCCACAAAGCAAAGGTCATAACAAAATGGCTTATGGGACAAAACATTAAGATTTTTGGCCCTTGGCCAGTAAAATCTCCAGATCTCAATCCCATTGAGAACTTGTGGTCAATCCTCAAGGGGCAGGTGGACAATCAAAAACCCACAAATTCTAACAAACTCCAAGCATTGATTATACAAGAATGGACGGTCATCAGTCAGGATTTGGTTCAAAATTTGATCGACAGCATGCCTGGGAGAATTAAAAGGTCTTGAAAAAGAAGGGTTAACACTGAAAATATTGACCTATTGCATGTATTTCTCAATAAAAGCTTTTGATGCTTGTGAAATGCTTCTAAAACCCTGAAGGAACAGACTTTGTGAAAATGTAATATTTGTGTCATTCTGAAAACTTTTGGCCATGACTAAAACATGCAACACTTTTGGTATTATTTGTTGATGTTTGGAAGTGTCAATTCATACATTGTAATTTGCTTGCATATACTTTAGCTTGAAGCAAGCGTGCTTTTGAAAAAATGCCCATCTGTCAAGATGCTGCTTGTAGGAATTGACATTTGACACAAATATCTGGTTCGTATCTCAAAACAACATCAGGCGAGTCTAATAAACGGTGACCGGAAAGTCGACTCATCACTGTATTAGGATTTGTGTTCATACACTATTGAATGTGTGTGCGTTTCTACATCTGTCAAGTTCACACACATACCTAGGGGCAATTTAAAGTGTTCAACCAGCCTACCATGCATGTTTTTGGGATGTGGGAGGAAACCAGAGTACCCGGAGAAAACCCACGGAACCCTGGGGAGGGTAGTGAGGACCCACCGGGGATCAAACGCTCGACCTCAGAACTGTGAGGCCGACACGCGAACCACTCGTCCCTCCGGGCCGCCAGTTTGTGAAAATGTGATATGTTAAAACACAGTGCCAAAAGGCATGTTTCATCTTACATAACTCCATTACATAATTACTGAGGGCTTCCCTGTCCCCTTTTTGCATATCTCAGCTCTCTTGCTCTCCTAGATGTGTCATCTCCTGAGCTATGCTGCACGCGTCTGCAGGGCAATCTCACGTGCTCTCTGGAGAATTAGGAATCGAGGAGATAGCTGCTCACAGATGTGTCCTGCATGTGTTTCTTGCGTCGTATCGGGGTTCCCAGATTTACTCGTGCAAAAAAAAAAGTGCCACTCACTCAGACTTTTTATCAAGGCAATGAGGCTTTGGGAATGGACAAAAAAACATTTGGTAGCTATTGTTAAACAAACACCAAACAATTATTTGCTTCAAGGCCTTTTGATAAGCTATTTTCATACAAATTTTGCTTTAAAAGCAATCAGGTTTAGTAAAATGACAATGTTAAAAATGGTTGCTCAAATAATCTAAATAATGTAATATGTACATCACACTTTTTTTATAATCATGGTAACGGAGATATTAATGTTTGAACAGATAATGACACTGCTCATTTTGGGACAAATTTGATATCACGTATACCAACACTTTGAGCTTTGTCAGTATCACTTTTTGCCTTTTTATCTTCACAATTTATTAGTTGTAATAAACAAAGTTGTTTTAGGCATGATTGAAGGAAAAACCAACCCAAAAGGAGTGGCTTCTTCCTCCAAAAATATTATTTTGTTAAAACTGTAGTGTCTTCAGTGCATAAAACCAAAAATATCCTGGGCCAAATCATGTTAATTCACATTTAAAAACTTCTGCTGGTTGACATTTTGTGCTGATATTAATTGTCAATTACCCATATTAATTATTTAAACAAAAATGTACCAGTTTTTATTTAAACCAATAGTGTAGCACCAATAATGAAAAAAATAACTAAACTTAATGAAAAAATTGCATATGTCGAACACTGTGATCTACAGATCATCAACACAACTAATGCACTTGCAACATCTTGCTTGCATCTTGATGAGGTCATTAGGTGTCATCAGGTTACATGATTACAAATTCAAAGTTTATTCAAACAGAGGGCAGATAGCATTTCCACATTTTGATTATTGACAGATTAGAATAAACAATTAGGCTCATACTGCTACCTACTGTACAAGTGTGTACTTCTTATTCCTCCACCTTGAGTTCCCCTCATGCGCGTGGGTCATTGAGTACACTCACAAATAGTTGCCAACAATAATCAAAAATCCAAATTGGTTGGCATCAAATTCCATAATTGATTTTAATGTTTTGTTGTTGCAGCCTTAAACATTACACATCGTAAGAATGTTTTTTTTTTTTCAAATAAAAAAAAAATCACATTATAAACATAAAGTTAAACAAAATACTAGTATGTATTTGTTCATTGGTATTTTAGGAAGTAAAATGCCCATGACTAATAGAAAGGAAGGGGGCACCTACTGGTCTTGACTAGCATGCCTCCTCTCTATCAAAGCTTTGACTTTAAGTACAGCATTTGCAGTGTATGCAATATATGCCCGTGGACCAGCTCTAAAACACATTTAATTTGATCTCAAGCAAAATACAATTACACGGCAGGCCCGATTTGTTGACACATGCTTTAAAGGAGATTGTGTTACATTTATATCTAAAACCATAATATTTCACTGGATACAATGGATACAATGGAATATCGATGCAGTAATAAATACTAAATAATTGGCTTTCATTGTTTAGAATTATTTGCTGTGCCTATCTCTGGTTTCTAGACCTTTTAATAGCAAAGGTCAAAAGCTACGGTGAGTTTGACAAATCTCGCCCATATTCAACCTATATTTCTATATTTCATATCCTAGTGTTGTACTCAAGACTGTTTAATTTGAGAACAAGGGTTACTCTCGAGCATGCCTGAGAACACTTGGGCGTTGAGACCTTTTAGGTTTGGTCTGGACCAAACAGTGTGCCCTTGAGGCTTTTTCAGATCTGTCCTGTTTGGTCCACACCAAACCCCTTAAATCCATAGTTCGCACCTTTTGGTGGTGTGAATACAAACGAGCAAACTCTACCGTGGACCAAACAGCAGGTCCGAGACCTCGGTGGAGAGGTTGTCTTGCTTCACATCCAAGTGGACTGCGGTGCTTTGTGTGAAAGCAACTCCACCGTGGTTTGGACCAAAGCTGAAAACCCACGCACCTATTTGCACGAAACAAGCTACCATAGCTCGAGGCATTGTGGGAAATGTTGTTTTTAGTTATCACTACGTCAGCTAACCGAGTCATGGTTAGTTAAAGTTAAAGTTCTAATCTTAAAAAAAATCTAATCTAGACAATTGGACAATGAGGAGACAGAATGTTAATTCATTCATTTTCTGAACCGCTTTATCCTCACTAGGGTCCCAAAGGGTGCTGGAGCCTATTCTAGCTGAGGCGGGGGACACCCTTAATCGGTGGCCAGCCGATCGCAGTGCACGAGGAGATGGGCAACCATTCACTCTCACACTCATACCTTGGGGCAAATTAGAGTGTCCAATCAGCCTACAATGCATTTTTTGGGGGAATGTGGGTCCCCTTAGGAAACCCGCACAGGCCCGGGGAGAACCTCCACACACGTGGACGGACCTGGATTTGAATCCAGGACCCCAGAGCTGTGAGGTTGACATGCTAACCACTCAAATCGATGCGATGTGTTTGGCCCTGTGATTGGGTAGCTTACACAGGAAGCCCACAAGAGGTTGGGACCTTTTGCAGACTGAGGCTGAAGATGAAAATATGCCGAATCACTCATCCAAGCCGATCCGCACCGTCCCTCAGTAGTCTGGAGCTGATCATCAGGACCGGTAGCCTTCCTGGCCTGAATGGTTCCAAAAAATGTCCAGGACTAGCATAAAGAAACTAGTTAGGATAAGAGTTATGGAAGATGAATGAAAGAATTAATGTTGTTTGACCTATCCAGAGAAGTTGAATACGTTTCTATCGAATTAGACACCCTAGGGCCTGGTGAGTCCATTATTGACAGAATACCCAGACTGGTAGTTGAGACCCAAATGAGGACAATCATGTTTTCAACTTGTCAATTCCTGCAAGAAAAGAAACGGGATCATTTCATTTGTAAATGAGAGTACAGTGCTAAGGATAAAAATTGTGGGATATTTTAAGTAATTTTTTAGGTCCAAAGAAAGAATTATCAAATTGTCCATGTTTATTTTATTTTTGCTGAAGTTATTAACCTCGCAGATATTAGGAGGGTTTATCTGGCACTTCGGGATACATTAGAACATCCATCACACAATGCTGTCAGTCTTTCTGACTTTATGTCACTTTCAGTTAACCCACTGAGCCTGTCCTTTTACACACGCACACACATTTTGCCTACCCCAGAGATCCATCTTGCTGGGTTTCCTCAAATCCTGAGTAATGCTCTACAATTATCATGTGAGAAAGTATAACTTAAATCTTCAGATGGACAGCTGGCAGACGCTCACACATGAAAGGGTTTTAATCCAGAGTATGAGCTGCAGTAGTAATCACCTTCTGCTACACTTAACATCCTGCCCTAATACCTCTACTGAAGCTTTCTTACAAATCACACAGACACAAGATAAGCTCAGGGAGTTCGGTAATAAGTGAAGCAAGAGAAGTACATAATATAGAGGAACAAGTGGATAAAGGAAAAAATGTGTCATTCCTTTCATACATTTTGCCCGGCTGATGGTTAAGTGGTCTGAGCGACCCGATGCTGTTGTGGTTGGCGGGTTTGATTTTCGCTTCTGTGGGTTGTGTCAGGAATGGCATTCAGCGTAAAGCCTGTGCCATATCTATCATGTGGAAAGACGGTTTTGCTGTGCCAAATTGAGTGGAGACAAGCCAAAAAGTCATTCATTTCATCTTTGCATTTTCTATTGCTTTTGTCCTTATCAGGATGTGCTGAAGATATGATGTGTTTTGGACAGGAAACATGTTATACCCTGTACTGATCACTAGTCATTGGCTATGTATATACAGAATAATATTTAATGCCTTAACTCAAGTAATCGGATAACAAACATTTAAAGTGTTTCCCAATAATTTCATGAGATGTAAAACTAAGTGTTTGCCCTAGCAATAACATTTATTTGAACTGCACATCCATTAGGGTAAAGGTTTAACCTTCAAAACATAACTAAATGTGAAAACAAAATAAAATACCTTTTTTTTTTTTTCAAACTGTACAGAATTGAACTTTCCCTTCTCTCAGAGTAAATCCGTAAAACATTGAATTAAATTACCTGAGCACAAAAAATGAAACAACATATAAAATAAAGATTTACGTAAAACAAAATATTTTCTGAAAACTAAGGCAATGCCTTAAAGAACAACCATTTATTGATTTTTGATTTTTGATGTCTAATATGTCAAAAATAAATAAATAAATAAGAAAAAAAACTGACGGCTTGGCTGAGATTGGTGAAAAAGTGTCCTTTTTATGGGTTGGAATGAAAACCCACACCCACACCGGCCCTTTGTGGAATTATTTGCACACCCCTGCTCTAAGCCAATGCCAAACCAGCCCAAGGAATACCCATATGGGTCCCAACTCTATGTGTTTGCTGGGTCATTATGATGCCTTGGGTGCTCTTTGCAAAGGGCCTGCGCTGACTGTTGTAAAACTGATTCAAAGAGCCAGTTCCTATTTTTAGAGATAACACTGCGATAGTGCTCAAGGATGACTAGTCCTGACAATGCTCCCTCTGTGTTCAGAGTGCCTTCTAAACGACCCGTCAATTAAATGGGCATCCTTCTTTTTGCTTGCTGCTTGCATGGAAGGGGATGCGGGCTGGCATTAATCAGTGATTTACCTCCTCTTCTATACTGGACATGTTCTCCGGTGGTTCATTATGGTATGCATGATTGATTTGTCAAATTGCTGTCGTGAAAAAAAGGAAGCTGTATGCACAATGTAACAGAAGAAAACCCATAGTGTTCATTGTTAGTCATAGTTAATTTTACAGTTCTTATATTGGCTGTACACTGCTTTAACAAGGATTGAAATAAATACATTGCCGTATTTTCACGCCTGTATGGCGCATCGACTGAAAGGGTGCTGTCTCAGTAGAAATGTCAGTTTTTTGCCCTTAGAAAAGGCGCTTCGGCTCAATTGACCTGCGGCAATGGTCGTGCTTGCATAACACATACGCTATGCATGCTAACTTATATTTAAAAAAGACAACCGGAGTAAAATTGAGTTTAATTGTGTTTTATTGATGTAATGTGTATTCGTGGAAATATAAGTCAAAGCATTCCAACATCATTCCCTCACATAATTAAATGGTAATCATAATCTACAAGTTCGACCGTCTTCATAAAACAAGAACAAAGCCATGCTGCTTGTCTACTGGATGCGCAACAGGAAAGCCTAGATCACGAAAGCCCTCACAAAGGACTGATTCTTAAACTGTTCCATCCCGAACGTGTAGCTGTACCTCGCTGAAAGGGGGCTTCCATACTGGACTGCGCAGGACTTGAATTGAATGCCTTTATTGTAATTATAGTATAAGATGGCGCCGCTCAAACGGCAGCTGGTGGCAGTAGCTCCCTCCATTCTGACTTGTGTTTTTACAGTTTTTTAAAATCTTTTTTTAATTACAATTTAATATTTCTTAATACTTTACTTCGTACTTTATACTCTTTACTTAAATGTTTTTACAACTTTTTTGACTCCACCCAACTTGTGTGAGAGGGAGTCTTTGTTCTATTAGTTTAGTTTCTTTCAGCTAGTTCTGGACATTTTTTGGACCCATTTAGCCATGCCTTCGCTGTCCTACACACGAGATCAGCTGTTAGCGCTACGCAACAGAAAAAGCAACGTAGTTTTATCTGTTTATCTTTTCTCTATTTTGAAATAAATGACCGTATTGGCCGCATTGTCTTGCGTTATGGCGTTTCGTGCATGTCTTGTCTAATTTGTGTGCATATAAGGGGTGCGCTCCATTTAATTATCTTTTTTTTTGCGACAAATACGGTGTATATGCAGAAAATACGGTAATTCAAGGCATTCAAACATCTACAAATCCATCAAAGTCCTCATCTTCTGTATCCGACAAAGAGTTCGGCCAAGTAGGCCAGTTCGGCAACAATGCTGGGTTCCATCTACTTGTCAGGGTCAGAGTTGTTCTTGTGGAGTTTCGTAAAAGTGATTCCAGCTTTGACTTGTATGGAACTATGTTTGCCATCCAACATCCATCACTCCCAAGCCCTTCCCAACGCTTCTTCTCCCGGCTGTTCTTTTGTGTTCGATCCATGGCTTGAGTCCATCTTCCAAGCTTTCATACTGTCATTCACGTTAGGCCTTTCCTCTGTGTATGATATTGATTGTTAGGCAATTTTATGTCCACTTACAAATTAATATTTGAAGTTTCATGTTTGATGATACATTTCTGTGAATGGGAATGTTGAGCTATTTTGATGCATACATTTACAATGCAGAGGGATGTGTATTTTCATTTTGAAAAGTTCCCACTTTAGTTTTCAGGTTTTTATGAGTAACAGGGTTGAACAAAAGTTGCCATGATCTAAAATGGACATGGAAATGGAAGCGTACATTTAAAATATCGACATTATACATTTTTTTTTATGTTAGGATGAACAGACAACAGGATAGATAGAGCAAGTTGTTTTTCATCCACTGAGATTTGCACATATGTAAATAAAATATTGTTGCATTTTATTCAACAAAATGATTTGGAACTAGATATAGGTAAATGTTTATTTTTATATTGTACTATGTATTTTTGTGTATCTATTTATTTGGAAAGTGAACAAAATGAGGTTACACCCCTGGTTTAAGGTTTTACATAAATATTGAAAATGTGAAAAGCCCAAGAAAACAAATGGAATGGGATACAAATGAGATTAGATAATGCTTGTCCGTATAAATTTTTATTAAAGTTTTTTTTAAATTATTTTTATCTTGCCTGATTTTTTTTCCATCCAATATTTGTATTTTAAAGGACACTATCAAATTTGACATCTTGTCACGCAATGACCATGGTCCAACAGTGACTCACTTCTGTGTGTCACCCTCCTACTTTATTTATGCGTATATTGTTACTGATAAAGTTACATAATTAATATATTATGTGCAGTTCGACAGTCCCTGGTGACGGACCTGATGGGGCAGACCAGGGTGAACCTTTAGTTTGAACAGTACAAAATATAAGCCCACAGCAGAGTAACATTTGCACAAAAAATGTATACAAAAACACTGCTCCCTTTTTTACAGGAGCTCTTGTCAGCACAACAGATTGCAATGCCTTGCACTCTCATGCTGCCTTGACTCTTCCTCCTCGTAGCGCTCTTCATTTCCCTCCCACTGTATTCACTCCTCCCCCTCTCTCTTTCCTCTCCCATGCATTGCCTATGTGCACCGTCCCACAACACGCTCGGCACAAGGCAGCTATACGCAGGTTGAATCAAGGCGACAGTGAGGCAGGTGACAATGAGGTCAAACGGGATAATGAACTTCCAGCAGCCAGTCGGACTGTCAAGGTAGATTTGGCAGATGTGAGGACATTCCTGACTTTCCCACTTCTCCTTGTTTGGATCTTTACATTGCCATCCTTCAACTCCAGATCGGAGCTCTCTCTTGAAGGGAAACTGAAAGATTCTAAATCTACTCATCAGCTTCTCAAGAGCATCTGATTAAAAGACAAAAGAGGACTTATTAAGGAATTAAGGAAGCCTTCAACAGAAAAAAAAATGTTTTTATTTTTTTATTTTATCCATGCTTTCCATAGTTTTTTAGCTGGACTCTGGGTGCCTGTTTTGTGAGTGTGTCAGTGCATTTTTCAATTTGAAAGAGATTTCTACCAAAACAAGGCACGCCATACTTGCCTCAGGGACAAATCCACCTTTTAGAACCAAATACCTTCACAGACTACAGAAGTATTTAAAGACAACTTTTTATTGCTGGATAGTGATCTAAGATGCAGGTTTCACTTGTTTGCACGGACCACCGCGGCGGAGTGAGCCGCACCACAGAAGACCGGCTCAACCGACAAAATGCTAACAGTCCCGGCACTGGGACACGGAGCAAGTTCCGAGCCGTGGCCATGGTGGCTCGTAGTCTTGGCCAGCTCTCTGTTCAGAGTGTGCCGTCTTCAAGCGAACAAAGCATAAGGACCGGCATGAAGTATAGGTAGGGTATGCATGATAAGATATTCTGGTGGGATTCCAGAACTGTCTTTCCCATCTTGTATTTCAAAACTATAGCTGACAACAGTGTTAGGGGCAATGTTCCCTCTAAGCTGCGCGCGTGCGCAATCGCGCACTACTCTCGTGCTCTGTGCGCAAACAAACATATACAGCGCACAAAATAAAATCTAACCTGAATTGACAAAAATAAACAAATTACAATTTTTTTCTGCGCCATTTTTCAAAGCAACTCAGAGAGTGACAGCCTGTCACAGACAAACGACAAGAAACTGTAGTTTCAGATAAAACTATGACTAACACTGTCTAGCCAATGATATGATTAGCTTCACATCTCGTGTTTTCTTTCGCGGCATGAGTAAATGTTAATGACATTAATTGGCTGCATTATTTACACATTTTACCTGTATTGCAGGTTACTTAATAGCTAACGGTTCGTTCGAGCTGCTGCCAAGCCTTTATCATAAAAAAAGAAATCTGGTTCTTTTAAGATGGAATGGCTGACGGATTGTGTGCAAATAGAGGCACAAACAGTGAAATTGGGTGAGAAAGGTCTCCTCTGCAAAACATTCACCGAAGCTCAAGTTGTTAGCGAGTTTTCCGATGGAAAAATATTGCATATAGATGCAAGTTTAACTATCAAGTGACATTCAGCAGAAAAATCATTTGAATGAGAAGTGAGAAGGACAGACGTGAAAAATAGGGTATAATTTAAGTCAGATTTGTGGATATTCTAGTGACATATATTAACCAGTTTTATTCATAGATTTTAATCATTACATTTTATTATGACTAGATCATTTTTGGGTGGTAGACATGCACCTGCTTATGGCAGGTGTGATACTGGTGTGTGCCCATAGCGGGCAATGATGATGTTGCTCACACTGGTACTCAGTGCGCTCAGGGAGGTTGTCTTTCTGCTCAGACAAACAGAAAATTTGAGGGAACATTGGTTAGGGGTCACTTGAACATTCAGCAAAAAGTTCCATGTTATCATAACAAAATAATATCAACAGATTTCTCATATTACTGTTCATTTTTTGAGTGACAGAAGGTTGGTAAATTGTCACTTATGAGGTTTTGGAGTACATTTTCATAAACATTGCAAAAACCGAGAAAACATTTGTTCAACTCACTCAAACCTGTAAAGCTAACATGCAGGCAAGCAAACAAAATGCTTAAATTTGTCTGTAAATATTTCTAAAACTATGTCCACAACTAAAAGGCTACGTTTTATTTTTCAATGCATACACAAGACATTCGGTTTACCGCGGTCTTGACAGGACATTTTAAGTTATGGACGGCACGCAGGGAAAAAAATATATAACCTCACAAAGTTACATTCATTTATTGCTGTTTTGTTTTTATTTGGTTATTATGAAACTATTTTGTACCAGTTGCTTCAATACAAACCTTTTCCACAAAGATGATTTAAATCTGTACATATTACTATTTCTGAGAATGTGTGTGTGTGCATTAGTGTGTTTGAAAAAAAAAAAAAAAAATCGATCTTTCCACTTCCAATAAGGAATGTTGGCGGGCTTTATGGCCCGGGGGCAATTGTGCAAACATGGCTTTGTACCCGGCCAATTTTGTTTTGCATCAACCTCACAATGGAGACCCAGAGAGGACATAAGTAAAGGCACCATGAGAAACTGCCGCCGTGGCTGCTTTGAAAGTGGAGAGGCTTTGTCGCTACACCTGCCACCATTAATACACCCAATGGCTCTCAGTCATGGTAAAAAGAAAACACGGAATGTGTGAAGAAAAGGCGGCTCTGTCGTACTTAGTCGATGTTCATTTGGAAGCAGTTGTAGTAATTTTTCCTTCCCCAATATAACCCTCCTTTGCCTTGCTTGCCGATTTAACAACTTGATGGGTAAATGTTTGGTCATTGAACTTGGCGTACGAAGTAGATATTCGTACAACTGTCACTGGCATGGAGCGGTTCAAGGATCCTCAAGCCTACTTTACCATCTGGAAAACCGATTGATTTCGAGTGATTGATTCCAGTAATTATTAGAATTTCTCGCAGTACGTAACTGAACTCGGCATTACAAATAACCATTACATTGTTGAGTGCATGCGATTTGTGGAACCATAATACGGCGAGTGTTTAGTGCACTGTTTGTACATAAACTGGGGCGAACATTGTGAATGGGTTTTCAACCTTGTTTGATTCAAGAGACTTTGCTAACATGCACGGTCAACAGATCAGGGATTTGGTTAATTGTCAGAGAAGTCGAGCGCGTCCACACAACTCCGAAGACCCATCAGTGAATCTGTGTCCGTGAGATTGTTGTGTATTTGTATATGCGCCAGAAAAGTAGGACTTTCCCCAAGCTTCCATTTAAAGCATCTTGTGGTACAGTGTCACTGAGTTGAGCTGCTTCTTTTCAACGCCCACGAGATCTGCTGATACAGTGATAAAAAAAATGCGGCCTACTCACACGCCTCTCCACATTAGAAAAGACTGTTTACTTCTGAAAGAGGATTCTGATTGTGGCAGGCGCATTGCCGTCTTCTGGACAAAAGGCACGTCCCTCCTGGTTTGATTCATGCAACTGGTTCAGATCGGCTGCATTATTTAAATCTGGCGTTCCTGTGTCACCCATTCATGGGTTCCTTATGCAAATAGATTACCAAAACACGCGCAATAACAACCATGCCCAAGCAGGTGGGACCGGCGAAGCCGGGCCCTCTGCTTGTACAATGTAAGAACAGATTGGCGGTAGAATATAGCACAGGTCCCAACCACTGATCCGTGGACCAGTACCGTCTGTCAGAGAAACAAAAAAATAAGGTTTTAAATCTCATGTACACGAGACGAGGCACTCTCGACACTCAAGTATGGAGATCTTGAGCCACTGGTGCGCTGTAACCCAGAGTTGCCAAATCACAAAAGCTCCAAATCAATCACACCGTAAATATAACTGTTGGATCTAATCGATAAACATTCAATAACTTCGAATTAGAGGAAGCACACAGAGTCGGCCATGATGAGTTTTATCTAGCTTCAGCTGAAGGAGGGGGTCAGAGCAGCCAGCGGCAGGAGCGCGTCTATCCTCCAGCCTGACTAGTTTGAACTCCCTGAATCCCCCCAGCAGGTCGACTAGTTTTATTGACAAAGGTCATGTGACATAGGTACAAACAGAAGGCGGGACAGTGATCTAATCATGTTTTATACTATCACATGCAGATGATGCGCCCCCAACTCATAGGTGTCACGGACGGAAATTTCCGCTAGCCCATGCAAAATTCTATTCTAGTGACTACACTAAATAAACCTATTGACTAGTAAAAAGCATAAGAATACATTTCATACTCCACATTTCCCCCCTGTAGTTACTTTGAAAGAATTTTCTTCAAACACATCAATTCATATCCCTCCTATCCAGGTTCTAGAATACAAATATCATCAACAGTTACTTATCAAGGGGTATGGAAAATAATAAAATCACTTGTCAAGGCAAAGGCGAAAAACTCGAGGTATTTGGCGTCATTCGAGAAAATTCCTCTGCGTCCCTCTTAATGAGCGAACACAATTTTTAAGTCAAGACAAGTACAATTACCCGGACGACTCGACAAACTGAGGCTCGTCACACTTTGAAAGCGCAACAATCTCCAGTATGGTTTGCCATGCGGTGATACTGTATGTCACTGTAAGCTACCAGCGTGTGCTGGATAGTGTTTCAAATCATAACTTTGATACAGGGGATTACACACATAGAAAAAAAAATACAGAACAGTAACAAAATCGTAAGTGAGGGAGTTGCAAATTTAAACAGAATTGACTGGTTTCCTCTGGGATGAAGGTGCAGCAGTGTTCTCCCATCATGGCACACACACCTCCATCCTCCGTCCCGCAACATCCCTAAGGGCTTTGACAGTTTGGTTAATGAGCACTCATGTAACAGTTCAATGTCTTTACACGAAGCATAACTTTATCCACCCCAAGTTGGGAAAGTAGCAACCGTATGCTTTTCTGGGGGGCGGACCACAACTTATGGTCACCAGGAACATCACTACCCCAGATTGCATCAGGAGTTTGAATTGCACGGATTTTGCACTGATTTTGATCTCTTATCTCTTACTGTTATGTTCACTCCCCTTAAAAGGAATGCATCTCATCTGCACCACTGCAGATTTAAGTGTGGCGTCTAGACCCAGTGAATTCAGGATGTCAGGATCACACATCTTCTCCATAGTAGTTCTCCAGATTGTTCTTTCATCTTGCTGTTGAGGGATCGAAGGCCCTCCAGGGCCTTGGTTAAACTCCCGTCAGCTGCTGTGTTGTTAGGGATGAACGTGCAGCATTGGTCGCCAAAGATGGAGCACACGCCACCTTTCTCTGCCAGGAGCATGTCAATAGCAATTCTGTTCTGGAACGCCATCAGGAGGTCACCGACAACTGTTCATGGATGGCTGCAAACCCTTCCTCCGTCCTGTTCTGGAGTCGTGCAATTTGGTCAGCGAGCTTATACTCATCTGGTACACCGCAGGGAACCCCGATGTTGTTGATGTAGATTGGGTCCCCGTCCAAGAGCGGACCGCTTGGCTCTGCCTTTCCCGTGATGAGGCAGGACGTTTCCTGCACTTGTTTTCCAACTCGAGTCTCTGTGGGCGGGGCGTTCAGATACGCCCAGGCTGTCACTGACAGTCCAGTCACTGTGATGTGGATGGCAACAGCTTTCACTGTGGCTTCTGTATAGAGGTGCAAAGTCTATGGGAGGTCAGGGTTAAGTGAGGGGTGCTCGTGGCTGGTGAGTAGACGTCAGATGAGTTTCTTCACGGACAAGGGTTTTGACACCGTCCGACTTAGTCCACTCAGAGTCACCTGTCTCGAACTCTTGACCTGAATCGACTTTGACTTTTCAGCGATCTTTGCTGCTGTGGAGGTTGGTGAGTTGGGCCACGAATGGGTCTTCCCATCGTGGAGAGAACCAGGACTTCACTTTTATGACTCGGATCAGAATCCAGTCACCTGGCTACACCACCTCCTGCAAGATAGACAAAAGATCACGGCAGCTTATATGTTCTTTGGATAAGTTTCTCTCCTTCATCTTCCCATAAAGGAAGTTGGAATGGTCTTCCAATAACTATCTCAAAAGGTGTTAATCTCAAGCTAGTTCTACCAGTTGTTTTGACATGTTTTGCACTATGCTGTTTGAAAAATGAGCTCCATTGTTACTCCAGATGATTCTGGAGATCCCATGTTCTTTACAGATCAATAAAATAACAAATTAAACAGTTCCTACAAAAATTTTAAAATAGGTATTTATACCTCTTCACCATACCTCCCCCCTGTTGAGACATTTATGGCTCAATTATGGAATACATTTTTGGTAGGCACGGTAGGCCTTTAGCTTTGTACAGTTCGTCTGCACTGTTCTTGAGATCGGCTCAGTTTTGTTGTTGTGTATGCTGCTGTGTTCTGTCGTTGTCTTTAACACGTGCTTAACATTCATCATTATGTTTATGAAAATTTAAATACCTTATCAGTCAAAATTAAACATGCTAGCTGATATTCTATTTTGAACACTGCTTCCTTGTTAAGATCAAAACCCATATTTGTTTTTTCCTCTTTCCTACAATTACACAAATTAACTAATCATACTAAGAATAGGAAAAATACAAAAAGCAAACCAGGCTGCTTTCTCCTCAGGAAAACAGCTTTCCCGTTCTCTGTAACAGTTTAGATTCACATCAATTAATATTCAGAAACAAAATGCACACATTTATAATTCTAAATAGAATTGAACCCAGTAAAATGTAACCACCCCTTGTTTGTCAGGGTCAATATTTTTAGCATAATTGTATCCTTTAGAGCAATTAAAGCCCATTACTTTTAAAATGCATACTAATCAAGTCCCAATTCATCTAACAATGTGTATTGCGTTGCATATTAACCTCAGTGTTTTTTAATTCAAAATATCCCAGACTAGTAGTCTTATCAAATGTAACATTCCATTGTCTTCGGAGTTTGCCAATCATCTCCTATGAATCTTTCTTAATCAATATTTTTCAATAGTCAGGCATAAAATTAAAATCTAGTAACATTTCTATCCATTGTAGTTTATTTTCTCTCTAATTGTTTACTTTAAAAATCTGTAAGAAGATCTAGTCTCAATTGTTTACTTTAACTATCTGTAAGAAGGTTTGGTCTCAATTGAAACGCTATCACTTTTTTTTATGGAGACAATAAAACCAATATAAAAAGTTCCTCATGGCTTACAGCATTGCTCCCCGAGCAATAATCTTTCCAATCAATATTTGAGTGCTTGCCATTTCGTCTGATTACGTCAAAAAGTTTATCTTACCTGTCTCCTCTAATTCGTTTCAACTGAGAGAACCTTCATACAGTGCACAAAATGGATCCCGCTATTTTCATGTCTGCTGGTTGGTCAGGAACGCGTGTGTTGAGCACCCAGGCTCCCGGGACCGCCGTTGGTCCAGTCTGTTTTCTGTTAGAAAGCACAGTCTCCTCCTGCTAACCCAAATTCAGCGTGTTCCTTTAAAGTTTTTTCTTTTATGCAGATAGCCAGATTAGCCTCATCCTCTAGTTCCAATCGTGTAGTGAATAATGGCGTTTGGTATGGTCTACTAAATAGGATGTCCATATTTTGTTGTCCGGTTGACCTCGTTATGTAGGCGCAATGATTTCATAACGAAATATGGAACCTTTTTTCAATTCAGTCAATTATTCTGTTAACACAATTTGGATGCCATTATCACAATAAATCAATAGTACTTTGGAATTTCGTATCAAGCACTGTCTGTTTTTTCCCAGTGCTCCCAAATTTCGCATAGCAGATTTGTTTCTCCACTTCAAATTTCACATTTGGAGTACTGCTGCTTTTTCATTAAAAATTTCCTTGGACGAAATATTTTTCCATAATTTGGCGTTGCCATCCGTGAAACGGCTTATTGGCAAATTCCGAAATCGATTCCAATTTGCTAAATCATTTTCCACCTTGATACCTAATTGATTATATCTTGATGGTCGGCCAATTAGAAACACAAAAAGACAAACAAACAATCATTCACGCTTACTCATTTTCAGAAATCAGTGGTCTGCAATTTTTCATTACTGGTGAAGAGCGCCATCCCACGTCTGGGCTTTTTGGCAGCTTACCTCCATTTTGCTGTCTTATCAGCCTAATCATTCTCAAAAGAAATAGGTTAACGTCATTTGGTTGACATCAACTGTTTGATGCTAATGCAATTCGTATATCATTAATATTCTAATAGTCATTAAAATGAACCACGCCAAAACATATTTCACTTGTTCCGGGCAAAACAAGGAATGCTTTTTGTGCACTTAAAAACATTCCATGCCTCTTCCGTCCCAGGGAAATCATGCCTATCCTAAATCAATTATTTTATCCAAATTTACCTAATAATTTGGATAAATGCCATTTCTGCGTTGTTTTCATGTTTGATATCATTAATAATTTGGATGATTCTTAATACTTAAGTCTAAATCGCAAATCACTCTCATTTTTCTAAAACCCAATAGTTAAAGCTCTGGCTGAATTCCTATCCGCTCTAAGAAGGCGGTTTTATTTAAAATAAGAGCCATTTTCTGTGCTCACTGTTACCTCAATTAAAATTTAGGGAAAATAACCTTTCACTAAGCATTTCCTAATATAAACTTCAGTGTTTAATAAAGGACCCATAATTTGTCACTAATATATTACAACACTGTCATCTCTCTGTCTCTCTCTCTTTCCCTCCCCCTCCCTGTGGAGACAATCGGACTCAAGTGATTTAGGTTCAAACCTGCAGTGGCGTTTGCGTGCTGTGGTTCCTCTCTCTCTTTGTGCAGGGGGAGGGGGCCTTGGGCTGGGCTGGTGTGGGCTCTCTCCTGGGTCCAGGTGTGAAATGGGCAGTAAGAGCTATGGGCGAGCCCCCCCCCCCCCCTCTTTTTGTTTGCACCGGGTGTGCTTGGCTTGTCGGGTGAGGGGTGTCCGCTTCTGTGAAGGGGGCCTGGCCGTAAAGTGGGCTTCTTGCCTGGCTCCACATTATTCGGCCATTTTCGTCCTTTGTTCTGTCTTACATGTGCTCATTCCCCCTTCTCTCTCCCTTTGTAGCTCATCTTGCCAAAGGCCGTACCTCTTGAGCTCATGTTCAATGATCTTCATAGGGAGGGCCCCAATTTTGAAATGTGTGACTATTACCTGAACTTGTGAAAAACATATAATTCTTGTTCTCCATGAAGATAGAAAGTTTCTTGAGGAAAGACAACCACCTAAAGCAGCTCCTCATCCTTTCTGTCCAGAATCTTCACAAGCATGTTAACCATGTTTTAGTTTCATTCTTCAATGATCAGGAAAATCTCTCAGCATGAATTCCACATCTTCTTACTTCACGTCCCTTTGTTTGAACGTTTTTTTTTAAAACAATGGTCACATGTTACGCTATTAATACATTTAAGGCGATATTTTACGGCGATTCTTTAGGGACGTTGCATCTAATTTATTATCTCTTTAATACTTATCTTTTATTATCCTATTTATCCGTCTACGTCGTCTTTTTAACCGTTATTCTCTTCAATCCTCTCGATTCATGAGCGCATACCAAGCGCGTACCAAGCGCGACATAAAGCGCGTCACGGCCTACTTCCGGTTCTTAACAAACGCTTCTGGTTTATATAATAGTAGTACTATACTTTTTAATCGAGCGCTTTCTTACTCATCGGGTGCAGTATTTTTGGAAGCTTTATTTTTGACAATCTCCAGAAATCCTTTTAACAAAGGGGACTCTAACCCCCACCTTAGGGGGACTTTTAACCCCCACCCTAGGTTAAGCCGCGTCACCAGCCCACCTCTTGGATCGACATTTAGTTGGCCAGACCGACTAAATGTACGTCCGTTGCATACCTTACGTATCTATTTTCCTTTTTTCTGACATACGTACTTCTCAACAGTATGCACAATTTATCCCCTATTTATGAGGCGTTTTTCTCGACTATTCCACGAATGAAAAACGGGATTCCCACCAGCCTTGTCCTAAATATTAATTTTAAACAGCCCCTTACCGTCTCTTGTGCCTCCTCTTTTCCGATGGGGGTTCGTTCTTCAAACGGGCCGCGATCGACCGAAATGCCTCTCTCTTTCAAAGTAAGAGTAGCTGACGTCAGTAATTCTTGGCCTTCAGTCCACCGCGGTCCGAAAATTCAGAAATGAATCTCCCGGGTTTCTAAGGCACCAGAAAATGTTGGATCTAATCGATAAACATTCAATAACTTCGAATTAGAGGAAGCACACAGAGTCGGCCATGATGAGTTTTATCTAGCTTCAGCTGAAGGAGGGGGTCAGAGCAGCCAGCGGCAGGAGCGCGTCTATCCTCCAGCCTGACTAGTTTGAACTCCCTGAATCCCCCCAGCAGGTCGACTAGTTTTATTGACAAAGGTCATGTGACATAGGTACAAACAGAAGGCGGGACAGTGATCTAATCATGTTTTATACTATCACATGCAGATGATGCGCCCCCAACTCATAGGTGTCACGGACGGAAATTTCCGCTAGCCCATGCAAAATTCTATTCTAGTGACTACACTAAATAAACCTATTGACTAGTAAAAAGCATAAGAATACATTTCATACTCCACAATAACCCACTCAGTAAGCCAGGAATTTCGCCCAATCTTAAACACTGCTCTGCATCACTCACTTAACGGCTTTGCACTGTTAGGATTCCAAAGTTTATTTTCCTTTTGACACTGCTCCTTTCTTGCTTTTTTCATTTTTTAATACGATTCGGGTCACCTTGGATATCACAGTCTCGCAAACAATAACTTCAATTGCAATGCGGCAAATGATATTGACTGAACATAAAGATATAAATGAACACTGAAAATCAAGTACACAAAGGGGTTGCATGTAAAGACAAGAAAAACAAATCAATTTTTCCATCATTAGTGCGGCGGCACACTGACTATGCCGTGTTTCCAGAATCTGACTACTCCCGAATCACTCAGCTGGTCCTCCTCCAGGTCCGAGTCGCCGCACAGAAACCTATTCATTGTGTATTTCAGTCGAGCCGTTACACAAATGCGTTTTTTTGTCCAAGCTTATGGTTGCTTGAAAAGAGGCTCTCATACCATGTTTTCGCCAAAACTACTACAGACATTTCAATTTTGCCCTCCTACTTGAAAAAAAACAAAAAAAAAAAACCTTGATAATAATTATTAATACATGCTATTGTGCTTGGTTGGGACTTGTTTGTTTTGTCATCATGTCGTGTTCCCCGCCACAGTCTTCAGCCGTCAAACTTGTTTTTTGTTTCGATTTGATTGTTTTGTAGTACACTTCATGAATATTAATTACACATTTCTGTCTGCACATCTTGCATCACCTGTTTTAATTGATTGATTAATTTATTTGATAAGGGACAGAACATATTTATATTCATGTTCATGAACATATGTAAATATGTAAGATTGTAGCCGCCGGCTAATTTCCATCTTTAGTCCCTTGTGTAGGTACAAGATAAACAATAACACACTAGACACATACACATAGCACAATTTTAGACAGCGTTGTGATCGCAATTTGGCTCGTAAAACAGCCAGGCTTCAAGACTTTTTAATGTTTTAAACTGCAAATTTACATCTTTAGTATAATATATAAAATGGTGAATGAAATCAGCACATAATAGAATAATTAATTAAGTACATGGCTTATATAATGGTTGGGGCATGCCAGAAAGCAACCCATGATGACATCCACCTCTCATGAAAACACAGTTGTTATTTTAAACCCATGTTACACAAATCCTGGGTAAAATCCAGACCAACAGACTTTCTGCCCATAACTCGGAGATTCAGCACTCAATTGTTTTCAGGTTGTGTCCATGTGTTCGACAGTTATCTTCAACCTTATTTTGTGTTTAGAAGCAAATCAGCTTAATGAGTCAATAGTCTCTGATTGAAAATTATTTGAATCCAAATATTGCACCTTTGTTAAATGCTGCCAGCATATAGTGTTAGGCATCGCTAAATGGAAAAAAGCTATAATTACCCCCCACTAGTTGCCAGTTATACAACCTAATGTAGTCACCAATTGGCATAAGATGATAGGTTTGCATTCAAACTAATGCTCCCGATTTCATATGAAGTACATTTTACTACTGTGACTACAAGTACATTTTTTTGTGATTTTTGTTTGTTGAAAAGCTGTTAGATTTTTGTAATATCTTGATCTTGACTTGACAAAATAAATGTTTGGAAACACTGAATTGTATTTTCATGTGCAAGAGTACCTCATGATGTTACTGGTGGGTCTATATACCACAGTACTTCGTAATACAGTAATCTGTATTTTGTTAATTGTCTAACTGAACTACTGTATGACATTTGCTATAGAAAATACTTCTTAATGTGTGGACAATATGCTGCAAATTTTCGTTGGAGCAAAAATATTGTCTAATTGGCTCTTAGTCATCCTCACAATCCCTGATGAAGACTTATCTCTCCCTTGCATCTAATGTGCTCAGGGCAGAGATGCCATGTTGGTGAAATCTAATTATTCAAGCTAATGATATTGAATAAGTAGAATTGCGTCAGCCCTCAGGGTGTTGTCCGCTCTTTGTGCTCTTTTGCTTCTGTGCTGTAGTCCAAAATACACATTGAGCTGCGAGCTCGAAGTGAATGCGACACAGCCTTGTGTAGGCAGCTCAAGGTTGCATGCACGTCGTGGGTGCAGAGCAATGTTCATAAGAATGAAAGAAAAAGGATGGAGACAGTGAAAGGTTAGCGTAGGCACTAGGCACGATGCTAAAGAGCCATCTCTTGTCTTTACTTTATGTCATTTTATGTTATAAGGAGTTGCCATTAACTCGGCTGTCCTGTCCTTGTTCATCGGCTATCACATTTGCAGTTCGGCCATTGTGTTTTTGTTGTCATTTTTTAGGGTTGTTTGCCTTTAAAAAAAAAAAAAACATTCACTATTTTTTGCACACTTAAAAGCCATGTCCACCAATATGTATGCTTTGGAGCCTGGCCTAGGAATTCATTGGAACCCTTTTTTTGTTTATTCTAGTTTTTAAATTTTTGCAGAAAATTTCACAAAATTTACTTTTTTTTTTTCAGACCAAGAGGTAGTTATAACAGGCCTGGTTAGCTCAGCCGGTAAAGTATGAAACTCTTAATCTCAGGGTAATACCAACAGTTAAAAAAATGTCTTCCTTTTTTTCAATGAAAAGTTCACCCCAAAAATTTATTACACCAGTACTGTATTTATTTTTATATGTACAGTATTTTCTCGCATATACGCCATATTTGTAACTAAAAAAAATGATGACTGAATCAAGAGTACAGCTTATACGCGCACAAATTAGACTTGAGATGCACAAAACTGCAAGTTGAGAAAGAAAAAAAGGCCATAACGCAAGACAATGCGAGCGATACGGTCATTTATTTCCGGTCATTTATTTCAAAATACATCTTCCCGTAACTAAACCTCACTGTGTGGAGTTTGCATGTTCTCTGAGTACTCTGGTTTCCTCACACATCCCAAAAACATGCAGGGTAGGCTCGTTGAGCACTCCAAATTGCCTCTAGGTATGAGCGTGAATGGTTGTCTGTCTCCTGGTGCCCTGCGATTGGCTGGCAATATAAATTGTGTGTGGCTAATTCACATAGTTACGCAAATCAAGTTCTTAGTGAATCATAAGTACAGCACTGACAGTATTGTGTGCTGTTAAAAAGAAAGAATCTAAAAACATGCCTTTAATAACTCAACAGTAAGAAAAAAGTGAAGGTGACAACTATCTATTATTAACTTTTGTTGTTGAGAATGGCAGCTCTCACAAAGGCTGCATGGTGGTGACAACAAGCTTGAGGGTGTGAGATTTGGGCCATGGCGAGTGTGGATGAATGCTGGGACATTTTTGTTCTCATCATCCAAGCTTTCCGGTTGCACTCCCATTGTTTCACGCAGAGGACATGCTGATGTAACTATGCCATGAATTCTACATCCACAGTGTTTATTTCAAGCTTCCACTTCGGTGCCATTGTAAAATGGTCACAACAAAATCAAAATTTGTTTGATCTGGGCATGGGAAGTGACAAGGCTATCTGCAAAAAGGGTTTACATAGAGTGCTGTGATAAGTAATTTCCTACCTTTATTCTTATTTTTATGCACAGATTCCTTCTTGTGGGCATAAACGCGGGGTGAAACATTTCTCACATTTTAAAGGCGCTGTAAAGTCATTCCGGTGATTTTTTTTTAAATACATGAAATATGTGTTGAAAACATTGGCACAAGTGGAGAATAAGTCAGTGCTGAATCACTGACTTGGAGGCAGAAACCTTTTGGGTCTGATTTTTTTAAAGTTCTGATTTAGGTTAAAAAAAATGTGTAACTTGAAGCCCAGTATTGTCGCTGTAGATTTATGCCACTATGCCATTGAAATGTACATTCCCTGGTTACCACCAGGCACAGAGCAACATATAGTGCATTATTCCAACTGCTATAATGTAACACATGATGGCTATGAATTTACACTCCATAAACACTTGTAATTTTACTATATATTTAACAGCTGGCCCAGTGGTTGATCGGTTTGCATGTCACCCTCACAGTTCTAGGGTCTTGGGTTCGAATCCAGGTCGGTCCACCTGTGGATTTTGCATGTTTTCCCAGGGCCTGAGTGAGTTTCCTATGGGTACTCTGCTTTCCTCCCACATTCCAAAATCATACTAGTAGGCTGGTTGGACATTCTAAATTGCTCCTAGGTATGACTGTTAGTGTGAACGGCTGTCCGTCTCCTCGTGCCCTGTGATTGGCTGACCACCAATTCAGGGTGTCCCTCGCCTCTTGCCTGAAGTCAGCTGGGATAGGCTCCAGCACCCCCACGTCCCGAATTTTTGTTATCATTTGTTTTATTGCCACCCGATGATGCAATTGTTCTTCCGCCTGATTTGGGTGCAGACAGTGTGGGCTCGATTTCCACTCGGTGGTGTTGTGAGCATGAGTGGCTATCAGTTTCATTGTGTGTCCTGCGATTGGCTGGCCACTGATTCGGGGTGTTTCCTGCCTGATGCCTGTGGTTGGCTGGATAAGTTCCAGCACGCCCCGCGACCCTTAGGCGGTGCAAATGATCAATGAATGAATCATTGACTTGATGTTTATGAAAACATAACAAACCAAAAATTCAGTTTGAAAATTTAGATAAACTAATTTAACTCAGGGAGCTGTCACGTGGTCTAGAGGTTCACTCGCCTGGCTTCAGTGCGGGCTGGCGCGGGCTCGATTCCCACTGGTGGCGGTATGATTGTGAGGGTTTATGGTCGTTTGTCTCTATGTGCCCGACGGCTGACTGGCGACCAGTCTAGGGTGTAGTCTGCCTTTTGCCCAAGGTCAGCTGGGTTAGGCTCCAACAACCCCGCAATCCTTTCAAGGATGTGCGGTATGGAAGATGAATGCATGAATAATTTAACTCACCATATTTCAATAGAAAATCAATTTCTTTCATTCCACAAGAGGACTTCAATGTCTGGTTGTTTCAGTACAAAAATCCTATTATTGGGAATGCCCTGGGTGTTTGCTTTTAAAATGGGAACATTTACTTATTCAAGGACATGTATCTCTTTTTGCTTGCTACTGCTACAAACTGAATTTCCCTAATACGGGATGAATAAAGGTTAATCTAATCTAATTTAACCTATACTACCATTTAACACACGAACAGCTAACATTCATCCGTTTATATGACGAGCAACAGATCCTTACAAAGGTCATGGGGGTTTCTGTGGTTGGTCTATGTAACAACATCTTGAATTGATTGCCAGCCAAACCCAGAGAAAACAGCGAATGTATCATAATTCATTATTTAGATTAATGATCAGTATTGGTATCAGTGCCCTATACGATTATTTTTGGAGTATCGAACAGTATGACCAGAATTTGGTCACAAGATCGGATCCGATCCAGTAGGCGCATGTGTTTTCAATAAAGGTTTGCAGTAGTAAGGACATAAGCTTAAGGAAATGCTAGATATAGTATCTGTAAAGTGCTTTACAGTGGTATCTCCAGATACGAGCTCAATTCGTTCCGGGACTGAGCTCGTATGTCGATTTACTCGTATCTCAAATGAACGTTTACCATAGGAATGAACTAAAAACAAATTAATTTGTTCCATTCATCTGAAAAAAACACCAAAAACAGGATATTGGATTGGAAAAACATTTTTATTTGTTCTAATTCGCCATCTTTTAACAAAGTAACAAATAATAAGTGGTTTAATAGTGCTAAAATTTGTTTAATAGTAATAAAATTAGACGGATTTCGCGGAGGGGAGAGAGAGGGGTGGTGGTGGGGAAAGAGACTTTTTGCACGGCAATGCGCTCGTGACATAACATAAACAAATTTAAATGAACTTGGATTACGATGCAGACACACTCAAAAATAAACTTAATTCTAATTTTGTTGTACATTTTATACCTTTCTCCTCCCAAGTTGGCTCTATTTGCACCGCCTCCACCCTGACTTTCAGATGCAACCTATCGAGGGTTGTTTGCTTTTGTCTTCCCTTCAAAATATTCCCAAAATGATGCAAACAAATCTCCTCACAATAGGATAACACACGACCACTTACCAACGAGAAGTAGTATATACTCCTCTCGTATTAGCGATCGCTCCGCCATTTGCACTGACTAACGGGGAAAAAAACACCCAGTGCTCGTAGAGACATTACACGAGGGAGTTGTGACCAGAAAGACAGTGCCCATGATGTTCTTATGAGCAGACTCTCGCGTCCACTGTATGCTCGTATATCAAAATGTGTCTCAAATCACAAGATAAATATCTGCCCGAAATTTTACTCGTATCTCAAATTGCTCGTATGTCAAAGTATTACTGGTCCTTTGACGTAAGCTTGACTAGTATACATTGAATATGTGCCTCTATGGTCATTATACAATTACAATGACATCTGTAGCTCTATATTGTACCATTTAACATGCAGGGGTGGGCAACACTTACACAAAGAGCCACAGTGGGTGCAGGTTTTCGTTCCAACCTCTCAAGAAGAAACCTTTCCACAAATCATTTATCTTAGAAGTGTAATCTTGGTTCAGCAGAAACCCAATGGTTATACTGTCTGTGCTGGATTGGTTGGAACATAAACCTGCACCCACCGCAGCCCTTGAGCACCAGTTTTCCCATTCCTGTAACAGCTAACATGAATTCGTTCCTGTGCCGAGCAACACATAGTATGGCTTTTGGGGCTATATTGTGCTTTTCGGCTGCTGTAAACGAAACCCCTTGGCAAACATATCCAACTTGAATGCAAACAAAGTTATTTATCATTTACCGGTTATATTTTACCTTATTTTTATTGTTCTAAAAATATCGGCATCTGATTGTTATCGGCAAAACATATCTTGAAAAAATCGGATTGGATCGGAGGACAAAAATTCAGTATAAGGACCTCTAATTTAGATAGCTAGTAGTATTATAGTTGATCTAAGAATCGGGTTGCCGTCGAATCTATGTCCCTTTGGCTTCAATACTATGTGTTGCACCATTCTAGTTCTCATTACCCTATCGTCTATTTAAGTGGATGTTACATAAACCTGAATGGGGGAGGAAGGGCATAACAGCACGAGAGCTGCTGGCAGGCGTTATGTTTTAGCCATCCGTGTGTAGCTACTATGGATAGTTCTCCTCCGCGAGACTCAGTCAACATATTCTTCCGAATGGATGTTTGCTTATTCATCACTCAGTGCTGTCATCACTATTGACTTAAAACTCTTGGCTATTTTTGACCATTCTTACCTAGAAATGCCAAAAATAAATGTGCACTTGCAGCCCGGCAGATGAGTCGTTCACTCTAAAGCAAGGGTGTCAGACTTGGGTTGGTTCGCGGGCCGCGTTGACGTCAACTCGATTTCATGTGGGCCGGACCGTTTTAGATATAATATTTAGATTTTTTTTATGAATGGATTAAAATCCCTGAATATTCAGTTTTTTATAGATCTAAAACAATGTTTATTTTAGCTTTTTTTAATATATATTTTTAGATTTTATAAAACACCGACCCATCCATAAATCACGCTTTATCTATACTCTAATCCTTATAAAGCGTGATGTACGGATGGATGTGTGTGTACTTGGAAACTTGCTGCCGGAAATTCTTCCCCAAATGACGTTTGTAAATGACGTGGAAAGGCGTCTTGGGTCAGCGCGTTCAGCACCATCGTGTCTCGCCGAGTCTTTTCTGTCACGACAGGGGAAAAAAGTTTTTCGGGGAGCAGGAATAGATAAAGCTTGATTTATGGATGGGTGGATGTTTTATGTTACGCTACTTTTGTCCAAACCCTGCATCGTAGAGAGTTGACATTATGGTGGCCAGAAATGGCTGTCGAATCCTAACAGACGAGTGATTGAATTTCTTTACCTTCACTAAGTGTGTAAACTCTTTGAGCATTTGCAAGTATTATCGATGAGTATGCCTGACCTGAAATATGTTAGCTTGCTGCTCTCTTGTGGTGGTTTAAGTTAGTTGCATGAACTACGCAACAGCACCGCTATTGTGTGAGTATTTCGTCATATTTTCACTTTGGTTTACAATGTTTTACCAAAAATAACACCCAAACATTGCTTAAATAGGTCAAATTCGTCAGACTTACGCTCAGCGTAGAAGTGGCCGGCGAAGAGCCACTAAGGCTATGGCAGCTGCTCGGGCTGATGAGACTGAGGAACTGCGTGCTATTTGCATTGGCCGAATGGCTGAATCAGCGACAGCTGCTAGGGCTGTTTTGGTATCCTACTGATGCTTTGGTTTGATTGAATTGAACTGCTGAATTGCTTCTTAAATCATATCTGTACATTTTGCGTGATAGATTTAAAGTGCTGAACTTCTTCTGGAGCATAACTGTACATAATTGTATACACGTTTGCTGTGCTATGTGTGTAACTGAAATTTTCCTTTCTCATCTAATCCATTTTTCAAAACAGATTTTTTTAAATAGAGCAACAATTGTCTTTTGGTTCTAAACAAGCAGGGGGGGGGGGGGGGCGGCAAAGCTTGTCCATGATAAAACCAATAAGAACTTTTCTACATACTGTTTCTATTGGGGCATACAACCTCTACTGACTCCAGAGCTGTAATGACTTGAGATAAGAGCTTAATGCGTTCCTGGACTGAGCTCGTATATCCATTTACTCGCATCTCAAATCAACCTTTCCTATAGAAATTAATTTGTTCCCACCCTTTGAAAAAACACCAAAAGCAGGATATTACAATGGAAAAACATATTTTTATTTGTTCTAATTCACCTTTTACGAAGAGAGTAACTAATAACTAACTATCTAGTGTTTATGATGTTGAATACTAAAAAGAAACATTATTCAGTACAATGCAGAGTGCAGGAGGGGAGAGAGAGAGAGACTTTTTGCATGGCAACGTGATCGTAATATAACATAAACAAATTTAAATGAACTTGGATTACGATACAAGTTTAATCTAACATAAAACTAAACTTACCGTAATTACTCGAATATAACACGCAGGTTTTTAATATTTAATTATAATTAATTCCAATAGTTGGGGGTGCGTGTTATAATCAAGAACTAAAATAAATTACAAATTTTCGATCGAAAAAAGCATTGTCAAACTCACTTTGACGCACGGATTTTACGTCATCTCGTACAGCTGACGCACGGATTTTACGTCATCTCCTAAAGCCGACGCATGGATTTTACGTCATCTCGTAATTTCGATCGAAAATCGGAAAGCCGAGACCACCACTCCCCCCCTCTAGCCTCCTACTCGTCTCAGTTCACCCTCTCTCAGTTCAGTGTTATAATCAATAACTAAAATAAATTACAAATTTTCGATCGAAAAAAGCATTGTCAAACTCACTTTGACGCACGGATTTTACGTCATCTCGTAAAGACGGCGCACGGATTTTACGTCATCTCGTAATTTCGATCGAAAATCGGAAAGCCGAGACCACCACTCCCCCCCTCTAGCCTCCTACTCGTCTCAGTTCACCCTCTCTCAGTTCAGTGTTATAATCAATAACTAAAATAAATTACAAATTTTCGATCGAAAAAAGCATTGTCAAACTCACTTTGACGCACGGATTTTACGTCATCTCGTAAAGACAATCGGATGATGTGTTGTGGGAGGAAGAGGAAGTGGATGAAGGAAGCGTGTACGTTGATAGGATTCTCAACGAAGAGATGTATGAGAGGACAGACAAAGAGAGAGAGGAACTCTTCATTTGAAGGATTCTAATGAATAAATTTGTTTGAACAAAACAATCGTGAAACGAAGAAAAAAAGGTAAGATTTCTGATTTTCGTCAGCGGGAAATTTTAGGTGAGCACTATATTCGAGTACTGCGTTTTTCCAGATTTTTTTGGCCCAAAATGACCTGCGTGTTATTTTCGAGTGCGCGTTATATTCGAGTAATTACGGTAGTTCAAATTTTGCTTTATTTTTTTTTTAAACTTCTCCCGGGGTTTGCTCTTTTTGCCTTGCCTCCACCCTGACTTTCAGGCAGAGTTTTTAAAAGGAACCTATTGAGGGTTGTTTGCTTTTGTCTTCCTTTCAAAATATTCCAAAAATGATGCACACAAATGTCCTCACAATAGGACAATGCACAACCACTTGCCAACTTGTCCGGGGGCTTGCTCCTCTCGTATTAGCGAGCCAGCTCCGTCATGCGTACACCACTCATGTATTTAGATTATTTTGTGCTTAAAATCGATAGTCATATGCCTTTTCTTTGCACAACTCTTCATTCTACCTGCTGGCTTTGGACCCATTGTCGTTCCCTTTATTCTGCACTGACTAACAGCAAAAAAACATTGATAAAAGGCAATGCTCCGCCCATTGTTTGAAGGTATCTTTACATGAGGCAGTTGCGGCGAGAAAGACAGTGCCATGTTGTTCTCATAAGCAGCCTCTCAAGTCTTGGCCACCTGGCTGTCTCGTGTGCTCGTATCTCAAAAATTGTGTCATATCTCAAGGCAAATTTTTACTCTGAATTTTACTCGTATCTCAAATTCTTCGTATGTCGGGGCACTCGTGTGTCTCTTGTGACGTCATTATTATTATTATTTTTTTTTAAGAAAGATCATGGCATTGTTACATATAAATATTTTTCCCCATCATTTCAAAAGTCATGAATCTGTGTGAGTCTTGATCCTTTATTTTTTAATACTGATTAACGAATATTCTTACCATTTCTGTTGGTGTTTAAAAACCCATGAAAGTGCGCCTTTCAAACAAGTGTGTTGTCTAACCTACTACAGTTATTAGATGACTATTAAACGAGGTATTTGTAGTTTTACTTGACACTAATATACGGCATAGCAGGAGAATAAAGTTTTATTTGCAAAAACAATGCAATATTTTGCTGACAGCTCCGTGTAGTCTTTTATTCTACTTTTCTCTATATTGCAATTGCTCCCAGTCTCCCCTGGAATGGAATTGGTCTCTATGATTTGGCCAAAGTAACTTCACAAGGTTGTAGTTTCCCTGTTGTTGTATTTGTTTGTCAGTAATAAAGTATGCTTCCTCTACAGTCTATGTTCTGATCATCAAATTTGTCCAAAGTGCTTCTTTTTGTATCACTGTCCTACCAGCACTGTTTCCTTCATTATCGAAGAGTCCTCAAGAGCAATGACTTTACTGTTGTGATTCACTTCTGCTGAGGCTCAGCAGGAACCTGAGCCTCATATGCTTATGTCAGGGGCCATGCCAGGGAGTCTGTTAGCGGTCACCCGAGAATAAGTATATGAATGCCATAATGTGCTGACAATAGGACAGCCTTGGCTTTGTTACACAAGCTTTAAATTAGTTTACAATGCGCTTGAAAATAGTTGAGTTTTAAGACAGTAATACCTTGACATACGAGCAATTTGAGATACGAGCATACAGCCGACGCGCGAGGCTGCTGTCTTTCCCCGCAACTCCCTTGTGTAAATTTCTCTACGAGCACTGGCGGTTTTTTTCTCTGTTTTTTTTTTCAGAGGGTTGGAACAAATTGATTGTTTTTAGTTCATTTCTATGGGAAACGTTGATTTGAGATACGAGTAAATCGACATACGAGCTCAGTCCCGGAACGCATTAAGCTCTTATCTCAAGGTACCACTGTACTTCTTTTTCAAGGTTTCGGAATTGTTTGTAATTGCCTCCAGCAAATTATTTAAGAGTTTGTACTTCCACCCCTCCCAGTTCAATTGGATTGCACATGCTGTCATCCCTTCAAAAGTTGCGACTTCAGTCTATTGTGGTATTTTTCAAAAGTATCCAAATCCCAAAATATTCACAAATATTTCAAAATTTGCGCTGAAACTCTTAAGCGCTGTAGCCTCCTTGAAGAAGGACGGCCAGTCGAATTAGAAGAATGCCATTAATGATGAGAAAGAAAAGAACATAATTTCAAGATGGAAAAATTTGTGGCTGAAAAAAAAATCACTAATGATTATGAGGAATTTACACCTGAGGAGGTTCATCATTCAGTCATAGATAATGCCGTGAAGCTCACTAGGCTAGCTATGCCTCTCAGACATGACATTGAGCTGAAACATGACTTTGCACTGCCATTCCTTCCAGTTCAAATGGATTGCACATATTGGCGACCATAGTAGTGAATAAATTAACCTGAAATCCCACATACTCTGACCAGCATCACTCTTCCCCTCCTGTGTGCAATGCTCGGCCGCATTGTCTTGCGTTATGGCATTTCGTCTTTGTCACCTTGCAGTTTTGCTCATGTCAAGTCTGAATTATGCGCACATAAGCCGTAACCTGGATGCAGTCATATTTTTTTAGGGATAAATACGGCTTATATGCAAGAAAACACGATATATTAACATGACTAAAATTGTACATGATGATCATGAGTGTAATTCTAATTATATTTCAAAGAGAAATCCTTATTTATATCTTCCTTATTTATTTAATTTCATTACATGCACATGTACACTCAGGGCAAAATTTCAAAATTGAAAAAATCAGATTCTTAGCTTTACATGTACAGATCTTGGCTACTAATCTTGCTCATGATGTGCCTCGACTGCGTTCCTGTTGGCATAAGGGTACAAACTCTTGATCACTGCCTGGTGCTTTAATGTTACTCTGCATTATTATAGCTTCACAAAAGGCACATATACAGACACCATTGTGCCCCCTTCTACTACTGTTTCACATCCACTGTATTTCCACTCAACCCTGGTAAAATAGATACACAGTTGTAGATCTCCTCCCCCACAATCATTTTAACTCCCTCACATGTTACATCATCACTTTTCAAATGTTTATTTTCATCATATATATATATATATATATATATATATATATATATATATATATATATATATACACCAAAAATAACACCCAAACATTGCTTAAATAGGTCATATATATATATATATATATATATATATATATATATATATATATATATATATATATATGTAAATATCTCAGTGGCGGGCCGTCAGTATCTGAATCATATATTATATTTTGTCCATCAATACTTATTAAATAATTCCAAGTTGTCTGTTAGCTTCCTTTCATTGCTTTTCCCCCTGGTTGCACTGCTTCCAGATGTGTGTTTTCATATCGAAGCATTTAACCAATCACATTCCAGGCATTATTTGTTGCCAGGGTCAGAAATCTGCCTCAAGGCCTTCACAATCAGTTCTGCAGGCTCTGCTGCATTAAACAACGTTGATAAGATTGTTGCTTTAACAATCAGATTTCGAGTTGGCAACACCACAATGCCTTGTCGCAGGCGTAGGGATACGTCATTGCCTTGTCGCAGGCGTAGGGATACGTCATCGCTTTCACCAACTATGATTGGCTAGTGATAGAGTGGACTAGCCAGAGCTACCAAACTGTATCTGGAGCTAGCTGCACAAGCAAATATATTGTTGTGTTGATTTAAAGCCATTTTCAAGACGGACTATGCCAGAAATACGACAGGAAAGGCTCGACTTTCAGCATTAGCTTTGATGCCGATAGAAAAGAAGGAAGAAAGGAGGATGGATATTGTGTACAGTTAAAAATGATTTTTGGTGAGTAAAATATGGCTTTATTCCTAAATAATATTTCAATTGTGGGCCCGGTTCTGATTTCTGAAAAGCTCCAGTGTTTGTATTTAATCACGGAATGCTGCTAGGAAGTGGATTTTACCCCATTTTAGTCCAATTTTTGCCGTTTTGCCATTGACGTCCATCGCTGTCTTTTCCCGGGGAAATCATCCCCCGGCCCGGTTGTAATGTCTGAAAAGCAAAGGGTGGGGGGGTGAATTGGGTGGGTGGGGTGGTTGGGTGGGTCGGTATATATACGTATATATATATATATATATGTATATATATATATGTATATATACGTATATATACGTCTATGTATATATCTATATATATATACACGTATATATGTGTATATGTATATATATATATGTATATATATATGTATGTATATATACATATATATGTATGTATATATATATACGTACCGTATTTTCACGCCTATAAGGCGCGCATAAAAGTAAAAAAATTTCTCCAAAATAGACAGGGCGCCTTATAATGCAGAGCGCCCTTTGTGAGCGCCGCCGCTCGTAACTTTGATTTGAAAGCCCGGTTGATGCCGATGTCCAGCGGCTGTAATTCTTTGGTCAAGCCTCCGGGAATGACGGCAAGCTCTGAGTTCATTTTCATGATCTGGTTTTTAACCGTTGCTGTGAGATGGCTCGCCGTCTGTTTTGATTTGCGACTCCATGCGTGCTCATCTCACAGCAACGGTTAAAAACCAGATCATGAAAATTAACTCAGAGCTTGCCGTCATTCCCGGAGGCTTGACCAAAGAATTACAGCCGCTGGACATCGGCATCAACCGGGCTTTCAAATCAAAGTTACGAGCGGCCTGGGAGCAGTGGATGATCGCTGGCGAACAGAGCTTCACGAAAAGTGGCAGGCAGCGCCGGGCTTCTTACGCTACGATTTGTCAATGGATCGTTGCCGCCTGGGCGAATGTGTCTGCTTGCACGGTTGTTCGAGCTTTTGCCAAAGCCAGCATAATTTCTAAGGAGCCACATGGAAATTACGGTGACTCTGACAACGGAGAGGGGGGGCGGCTATTTGGAAGGCTCGTTCGGGCAATTGTTTAATTCTGACACAGAAGATGAGGAGTTTGAGGGATTTGAAGGTGATGATGACTTGAGTACATTGTAAAATGTCCAAATAAAGCACTGCCGAACTCAGTTTTGCTTCCGTTGCCTTTTTAAAGCGTGTTTTTAGCGTTTGGGTGTAGCGCCCAAGAACTATATTTCCCAGCAGTCACTGCGCACCGGAACCCGGAAATAAGCTGCTTCCGGTAGCCAGCGCTATTGCGTATCGATGTTAATCCATATATAATATATATGCGTCTAATGAAATAGTGCGTGCTTTGTGTGTCTAAAATACAGAAATAGCACTCGTTACTGACACTGCGGCGTAAAAAACGATGCGCCAAATCGGCGTGAAAATACGGTATATATACGTATATATATATATACACATATACGTATATATATGTACCGTATTTTCACGACTATAAGGCGCACTTAAAAGTCTTAAATTTTCTCTAAAATAGACAGGGCGCCTTATAATCCAGTGCGCTTTATAATCCAGTGCGCCTTATAATCCAGTGCCCCTTATAATCCAGTGCGCCTTATATATGGACCAAAACTAAAATTGTTATCACGATAAAATAAATCAGTCGATCGGGTATACCATCTTCTACAGGTCTCGCAATTACGGTAAGCAGCCTGGGACTTCATTTTCCCGCGTGCGCGATTCATGCTGGGATATGTAGTTATTTTGTCAATACACCCAGTATGACGGCAAGCACACTAATTTGGTGCTCGCCGTCATTCCGGCTGGATTGACAAAAGAACTCCAGCCGCTAGATTGGCGTAAACAGCATTCAAAGATAGACTGCGAACTATATATATATATATATATCTAGCGGCTGGAGTTCTTTTGTCAAGGCGGTGCTCCATATAGTCGTGAAAATACGGTATATATGCATAACATAACCCCAGCCTCTACTGTAGACCCGTATAATGTGGTGCGGTAGACCAGTGTGATGCGGAGCTGTGCGCCTTTAGATGCGGTGTGTCTTGTATGTGTGTCAAATATAGAAATAGCACTCGTTACTGACACTGCGCCTTTAAATGCGGTGCTCCATATAGTCGTGAAAATACGGTGTATATATATACATACATACACTACGCATATTGTATTACACTGAATAGCAAATATACTGTACTAAACCACATGCCCGTTAGGACACATGAAGCTGAAGTTTAAAAGAGTAGTTTGTATGAAGAGAGATAGTTTTAGCCTTCATGGAGTCCGTCAAGGTTAAACATTACTGTAAGCATGAACCATCTGTGTCTATAGAAATTTCTTTGGAAGCCTGGGTAGGCAGGGTGCTTGTCATAAATCTGTTTCACATTTACACCTCCCTATCAACTTTGCCTCCAAATTTATGCTATGGTGTCATTGACTATAATCTAAGAAAAGTTCTTCTTAGAGTACTAAATACACAAACTGCATTTGTTTATTTTGTATTCATATGTTAAAATAACTAAAAAAATAAATAAATCATTATCATCTTGTGTTGTATCTTGACAGAAACCTTGGGAAGTCGGGTCTGCGCGTGTCCTGCCTTGGATTAGGTAAGAGCCACACCTTAAAAGAGGGGTTGCGGTGACCAGGAAGCATTGTTATAAGTTATAATTGGAGTTATAATGGGACCTCTGGGAACTCCTTTTTCCTCAAGTGCCCACAAAACGTGGTTATTACCTAGAACGACTCCAATGGATAGCTGTAAAAAGTTCAAAGAGGATTTCCATAAATTAATGGAATTTTACTGTCTATTAGTCAACGTTGTCTATTTCCAGAAAGTTCAAAGCAAAAATATTTTTATGTTGAAATTAGAGCTGAGTGATAAAACAATAACAATAATTATGTGAAATATTTTTGTCAACAATAATAATAAAAACTTTTGATTAAAATTCAATAATTGTAAACTGCAATTACACCTCCCAACCACCACGGAGAACGGGGGCGCATTTGCGAGATAACCGCTGGTTCCAGACCAACGCTCAGGAGAAGGGGAAATGTGTTTTTAGCATGTTAGCAATAGAGGCTAACACGGAGCATGAACGCAGAAGGACAATAACAACGGCAAAATGAGCAAATATGAGATGCAGGACAACACCGATCCAATCCCCTAAAAGATCCAAGTGAATTCTCCCTGGCGTTTTCTTACCTTTTTTTAAGGCCTCGTAAATACATGTGCAAAGTGCAGCCTTTTTGAAAATGTCCTTAACCCAATGTCCTCATTCGAGGACAGCCTGGAATGTTTTTCTTACTTGATATCAAGGTGTTTCCCCATTCTATATAAATGAAATCGTTGCAAAACGTTGCCAAAATCTAAAACTTGTTATCTTGGGTAAAAATGGGTTAAGTTCATCCCAACTTTTACATTTTTTAAATCTTTTTTTTTGTAAATGGTAAGTAATGGCGGTAAATTTTGTTTCTTTTTGTGAGGCTGAAATTTGTCTGATTGCCAAAGGTGATGATGTTCAGTTGATTATTTTATTTATTTCATATTGCACAGCAACTCTTGGTTAGAAGGCAAATTTATAAAAATAAAGACAACTGTTAAATTTCCTGCAGGTTTTATTGTTTACTTTTCATAGTGTAGGGAGGGAGATGTCTTATTTTTATTACACAAACAAAAATACTTTTTAAAATAAATCAATTTATATTCTCTTTTCTTATAAAGTAAGTTTGTGTGTATGTATGTGTCATCATTTACCTTCAACCTGCAAAATGAACTAAAGATGAAAATTAGCCCTCGGCTACAATCTTGCATATTTACATATATATATATGTTCATTAACATGAATATGACTACAGTCATTACTCTATTTACGAATGCCTCTAGGTACAAAATTTTCAGGTTACAAAAGCTTTCACTCCTATGTACTTTTGACTCCTGTTCGTCCTCACGGAGTTTTGACTGCATTTTTTGTTGAATTGTTCCAAATGTGGATAAATTAGCTGCTTGTGTTTTTATCATCATGCCTCCCAAGAAGCGGCACGGTGGCGTGAGTGGTTAGCACTTTGGCCTCACACCTTCTTGGCTTTTTTGATGCTCTACTGACAAGATGAAATGCAAGTGGAATGCAAGGAATTCGACACTCCACCACATACCTGGAGCCTGTAGTGGAACACACAAGCAGGCCCTCAGCAGAATTTGACACTTTTGCTTCATTCTTTCTATCTCCTGTTTTTTTGTGTCTTTAACTTTTTTATGGATTTACCGTAATTACTCGAATATAACACGCATATTTTTGCTATATAATTAATTCCAATAGTTCGGGGTGCGTGTTATAATCAATAACTAAAATAAATTACAAATTTTCGATCGAAAAAAGCATTGTCAAACTCACTTTGACGCACGGACATTGTGCAATTTCCAACTTTGAATTCAAAATACACGCATATTAAAGATCGTCAAGCCTCACAAACATCACAATCCTGCATTAATAAGCTGGAAAGTAGAATACTACATTGTAGTGTAGTACGTACTTGTATTTAGAAATATGTCCAGCGTGGGGCAGTACATTCCCTTGTTACATGTGATAGTCTTTTCCATTGTGCATATCTTCAAATCATTTATTTATTCAATTTGTATGTTCCTTTTCTTGTTTGAGAATGACAATAGATATTTGAATTAAAACATGGTATTGTCAATTGAAATGTAGTCAATGTTCAAGGAAGTCTAAAAGGTATTGCAACATAACATGTCTACATGATATGTTTGTCCACTCTGTGTATCATCTATTGCCCTAAAATTCAAGCGCATAACTCGACCAACTGCACGACACGCGACACGCTCGTACCTGAAGATTTCTCTATCCGGTTTTGAACAAAACAATCGTGAAACGAAGAAAAAAAGGTAAGATTATCTGATTTTCGTCAGCGGGAAATTTTAGGTGCGCACTATATTCGAGTACTGCGTTTTTCCAGATTTTTTTGGCCCAAAATTACCTGCGTGTTATTTTCGAGTGCGCGTTATATTCGAGTAATTACGGTAATGTGTAATGTTTGGATCATTTCATTTTTCTTAAGGGGGTTTTGCTGATTGAGGTACTTTGACTTTTTAATTGTGCGGTACACATAAAATTTTCCTTGCCTTGCCTTGACTAAATGAAGGACCTTAACAGATCCCATTTTGCCTCTGACCTGATTCCAAGCTGATCAGGAGGAAAAGAAATGACTCCTCACAAACCCCGTACCTCAGAATAATAAAAAAAACAAATAATATTTTTGAGACGTGCGCTCAAATTCGTGTACCTTTCTTTTCACTTTATATGTTCTTTCCTTGTATATGAACAGGAACATGGGTGACGTTTGGCGGGCAGATAACGGATGAGGTGAGTTAATTACTTATGAAGACATCATATACTATAAGGTAATGTGATGTGCCTTGCACATAGGCACAACCTTCTTTTAAGCAAAAAAAGATGTATTTGTGAACTTTCAGTGATCTTTCATCCCGGTTGTCCTGCGCTCTTTACGCCTGCCTGCTTTACTTTCTCAACAGATGGCAGAGCAGCTGATGACTCTGGCGTATGAAAATGGCATCAATCTGTTTGACACCGCCGAGGTCTATGCTGCTGGGAAGTGAGTGTGTACTTTGACGTTCTTTTAAAAGCCGTGTGATTAAATCGGCGAGTCAGGATTGCAGGCCGATCAAAAAGTGGCCTTGATCTCAGTGATTCAGGACATGGTTATTAAAATAAAAAATAAAGATTTAATTCCCCTGTTATTCTTACCGTTGCTTCAAAGATGCAGAGACTCGCCAAAAATAAAAGTGAATAAAGCATTACTAATTGACATGAATGCAAGGGGATTTGTTTATCCTGCAGTGCAAACCTATGAATAAATTCCCACTGTCATTGTCAGCCGTATTCGTGGTGCATAAAATAATTCAGAAATGACCTCAATGTGACTAACCTAGTTGTTACAGAAATATTATTAAGGCTACAATCTAAACTCCAAATCAGTTATGGCATACATATATTAATAACTAAGAATTTTGTCCTCTTGTGGTCCAGCACCCCCCGCCACCCTAATGAGGATAAAGCGGTTCAGAAAATGAGATGAGAGAGATAGTTACTTTTATAATTGAGTAACTAGTAACGTTATTTGAATTGAATTGAATGCCTTTATTGTCTACACCTGTGTGGGAGTGGTTAGCCTTCCTATTTTACTCTTCTTTGCCAGTGCATCACTTTCTCAACCAGCTGAGCCACGACAATCTTTCTTGCCTTCTAGTGTAACGATAGTAACGATAACTATAACTCTTTACTTTTCAAAAGTAAATTAAACAGCACTGTATGTTCCTTCTTTAATGCAGTCTCAATGATTGCCATTTCCAAACGCTGTTTATTTCTAAATCTGTATTTATTTTTTATGTTCACAAGAATCGTCTACGTTGAATACAGAACCTAATGACAAGACGTATTTTTGGCTATTTTCAGCCATCACATCATTGTTAACCTCCATAAAATAAGCCCTTGTTTTTACACCTACAAAAAATGTGCCAGTGTTTGCTACACAGCTGAGTATGTGGTGTTGCACAGGTGTTAATCCTGACAGCTTCCACTCGAAAAAGCAGCATGGTAGAGATTATGTTGCGCACATCACACACTAAGCGCGCAAAGAATTGCCTTGAGTTGTGGAATTTGTTCGTTACATTGTGTTTCGCTTTTAAATTTCCTTAGATGAAACAAAAAAAAAAACATTCTCCACCAATTGCATGGTGTTTGTTTCTCTGGAATATGATTTAGTATGCATTCATCATTAATTCATCTACCGTACCACGCATCCTTGTAAGGGTTGCTGCAGTTGCCGGAGCCTATTCCAGCGGATTTTGGGCGAAAGATAGACCACACCCTAAATTGGTCGCCAGTCAGCCATAGGCCACAGAGAGAGACAAACAACCATTCGCGCTCAGAATCATACTCCTCCAGCGGGAATGAACCCCGCGCCTGCCTGCACCAAAGTCAGCCAAGTAAACCAGTACACCATCGAGTGGCCTATAGTGAGCATAATAACACAAATAATAAACAACCATTTTGCTCAACCTGGTCGTGATGCTGTTATTCGCAAAGACAGCCTTTATTTTTATTTGCTTCATATGTGGGCGGCCCGGCAATTGAGTGGTTAGCGCGTCGGCTTCAGAGGGGGAGACCTGGGTTCAAATCCAGGTCGGTCCACCTGTGTGGAGTTTGCATGTTCTCCCTCGGGCTGCGTGGGTTTTCTCCGGGTACTCCAGTTTCCTCCCACATTCCAAAGACATGCATGGTAGGCTGATTAGACACTCTAAATTGCCCCTTGGTATGAGTGTGGATTGTTTGTCTCCTTGTGCCCTGCGATTGGCTGGCCACCAATTCAGGGTGTTCCCCCGCCTCTGGTCTGAAGTCAGCTGGGATAGGCTCCAGCACCTCCCGCGACGCTAGTGAGGATAAAGCGGTTCAGAAAATGAAATGAGATGAGATGAGCTTCAGATGGTTCATAATTGCACAATATTGTGTGCTGAGCGTGTGACAACTTCGATTGCAATTACAGAAAATTAGCTATTATTTGATACATTTTTTTTTATATTTGCATGCAATCAGGATGTCATGAATAAAAACCTAATGATATTGCAATGAAGGACTTTACCTTATGTTTGGACCTTACAAATAGGTTATTTTAGGGAAGGAGGAAAGGGTTGTATTGCATATACATTACCAGATGCGTACATATCATACATGCTTTTTACTTACACAAGCAGGGTCAGACAGTGAGGTGTCTGTTGTATTGTCTCTGCTCACATTCATTACCACAGTAATATACAATGTTGTATAGTCTCAAGGGCTGCTAGTACTGCTAATTGACAAAAAAGTATACTTTTGCGTCAATGCCTATTTTTTTCCAAAGGTACATTCAATTACTATTTAATTAATATTGAAATGTAAAACTGAAACAGAGTCCGTAGAATGTTGGTCATTTGGTTTGATTGGATTTTGAGCTAATTAATTGTATTTCCATTGGCAACAATGGAAAAACTACTAATCTGACATATGATGCTTTAAAAATATAATGGCTATTTTGTCATATCAGCCACGTGTGATTTTTTTTCTTTGGAAAGACTGTTCATGATGTTAAAATAGATGCAAATAATGAAAGTCAAACAGGTACAGTGTTTCTGCAGACAGCAGATTTACTGCTGCTGCTTCCTGGTGCTACACACATTACATTTTGGCAAGACTGCTTTAAACCATTAAGATGACCACAAAATCACAAGAAAAAATTGGAATGTCTTTTGGCCCATTCCCCAAAATAAGTGAAGAAAAAAAAGAGCTCATGATATCTTTTTTCCTATTTTACTTGTTTATTGTTATTTGTATTTGTTTTTATCAATAAGAACAATATTAGTATCAATTCTACGAATACTACTAAAATGTATAATATATTAAATGTTCTAATATTCCTGCGATGAAGTGTTTCAGAAAATGAATTAATTAATCTTTTAACACCTATTATACATTAAAAATGTATCATTGTCATACATTAAGCAGCATATTTATAATATTAATATCAGTATTTACATATGTATCTGACCGGACACAAAATTGAGTCCCAGTTATCCATTTTTGAAAATGGTAATGATATGTCCTAAAAGAGAATAACATCAGCATCCATACCATTTCATTGACATAACTGCCTCAACAAATCAAAATAAGACGCTTAGTTCATTATTTGATTGTTGTCTTTTTCTCGGAAATAAGTAAAACAATGAATTATTATTATTATTATTATTATTTTTAAATGTGCCCTTACAGGCGTTAGTAATCCAATCCATTTTGATCAATAAGAATAGATTTGACGTTTACTGCTGCCAATGGCAACCAATGAATATCCTGTAACTGTCTTTCCATTGAATGCAGCAAATTGCACACATTTCACTTTGTTTGCAAGGGTGTGCTTGCTACTGAAATAATACAGTGAGTTTACAATATTTATGTTGCAAGAGCATATAGATCAGGGGTGGGGAACACACAAATGAATGCGGCTCTTTGCTTTTTATCATATTTTGTTTATACAGTGGTACCTCGAGATACGAGCTTAATCCGTTCCGGAACTGAGCTCGTATGACGAGATTCTCGTAACTCGAGCGGACGTTTTCCATTGAAATGAATGGAAAACAAATTAATTCGTTCCAGCCCTTTGAAAAAACACCAAAAACAGGATATTGGATTGGAAAAAAATGTTTTATTTCTTCTAATTCGCCATCTATTAACAAAGTAACACATAACTAGTCGTTTAATAGTAATAAAATGTGTTTAATCTAACTAAAATTGGGCAGATTTCGCCGACGGGAGACAGAGACGTTTGGGGGGGGGTCGTATTTTTTTCCACGACAACGCACTCGTAAACGGAACAAACAAATTTAAATTAACTTGGATTAATATATACAGACACTCAAACATACGTTTAATGTAACTTTACACAAATCTGAATTCTAATTTTGTTGTAATCTTTTGTTACCTTCGTTTTCCGGGTTGGCGGTTTGCCACGCCTCCACCCTCACGTACGCTATCGATGGACTGTTTGCTGTTGTATTGCCTTCAAAATATTCCCAAAATGATGCACACAAATGTCCTCACAATAGGATAACGCACGACCACTTGCCAATGAGAAATAGTCTTTAAAGAACGATCGCGGGAGCTTCTTTCCTTAGAAAGAATAACAGGAAATACAATAGTTGAGCTTACCCAAGTATTGATTGTGGGTAATGAAGTTTTATTAAAAAATAAAATAAATAAAAAATAAAATAAATTCTGAGTAAGGTTGCCATTGCCTATGGGTGTTGTGTGCACGAGTATACTTCATTACCCAGAAAGCCCTCTTTTTGCCCGCGCATGCGCGTTGTGCGTTTCCTGGTCTTAGGAGAAACTCGTCTGAATTAATCGTTCCGTGCTCGTAGATATTGTTATACACAAAAGATATGCAAAAAAGACCTGGCTTGGTCGCATCACGAAATTTTGATCGCATGACGGGCGAATTATTCGATCGAAATTTCGGCCGTGAGACGAGAATTTTGTATGACGAGCGGTCGTATGACGAGGTACCACTGTACTGTGGTTCTTTGCTTAGTTTCATGTTCCTCTTATTTTTATTCTCTCTTAAAACACTCAAATTAATCAGGGCCCATTAAAAACAAACATTAATTTATATTTGAAAAATAATTTGACAATTTGGATTTTTTATGGAACCGCCTCGTGGTGTAGAGGTTCACTTGCCTGACTTCGGTGCGGGCAGGCGCGGGCCAAATTCCCGCTGGTGGTGGTATGTTTGTGAGTGTGTACGGTCGTTTGTCTCTCTCTCTCCCTCTATGTGCCCCATGGCTAACTGGCGACCAGTCCAGGGTGTTGTCTGCCTTACGGCCAAAGTCAGCTGGGTTAGGCTCCAGCAACCCCCGCAACCCTTTGGAGGATGCGCGGTACGGAAAATGAATGAATGAATGAATGGATATTTTTATGCTGCTTCTGACGTAAGCTGTAGCTCTTTGACTCTCACAGTTCAAAATTTTTGCTCTTTGTATTTGACTTGTTCGCCACGCCTGATATGAATTGAATATTCAATTGTCCTTTCATTGCCGTCAAATCAAGGTATCACTGTTTATATGTTTACAAATCATAATCCAAATTGCTGAAAATGGCTTCCTCTCTAAATAATTGGCAAAGTATGACAAAATGTACAGCAATCTACTGATTTTCACTATAGAAATTTTACTAGATCGTTTTTTCAACACATGCAACATTTCATATCATTCATGTGTGTCTCGATTGATGTTGGTCACTGGTGTATGTTTTTTTTCTAATAGTGTATCTCATGGCTTAATAATCAGCATGCTCCTATTTGACTTGAATTGAATGCTTTTATTGTCATTATATTTTTGCTATTCACTATTTATGCACATCAGCATGATCCCTTTCATTATATGGCTAAAGGGGTTTGCAGGTTAATTCAAGCCATATTTGTGTTTGGCAGGGCTGAAGTGGTGCTGGGGAACATCATAAAAAAGAAAGGATGGAGGTAGGAGATGTACTTTCATTCTTTTTCTTTCATTTCCGTCTCACCAGCTGATCTATAATCTTGTCATCTGTGCTCGCAAATATTGGAAACATATAGTGTTTTGTGAGCTGGAACCATAAGGTAGAACCATGAAAGATAAATGTGACATGCCTACACGGCTCCGTGCCTCCTTTAAAGCCATTGACTAATACACCGACTTGGAGGGGCCTCATCTTCTGCTCTGTACGCCGGGCCTGACACTAATACAGCTTTGTTAATTTATACACGCCTCCAACTCTGGGTGCTGGTTAAGTTCCGATACTGTGGGTGCCTGTGACACTCAAAGGATGATGTAGAGGAGAGCAGAAGTTTCTGTCCACCTGTAACAACTGCACACTCACAGGCACGCTGTGACACATGCACTTCATTTCTCTATTTTCTAGACGCTCCAGTCTGGTGATAACCACAAAGATCTTTTGGGGAGGAAAGTAAGTCAAGATAGCATCTTTAATTTGTCATAGATGCACCCACATAGTGAGAGAAGACATCATTCACATTACTGTTTTTCACTGTTAGTTCACATGACAACTAGACCATTGTTTTGTTTTTACGTTCTCATTGTATCTGTTCCAGGGCAGAGACTGAAAGAGGTTTATCTCGAAAACATATTATCGAAGGTGAGTGCAGTAATCCCTCTAATTCTATGGATAATGTAGACCAGATATGGTCTACATGGTCTACATTATCGACATAATCGAAAAACCGCGAAGTAGGATTACCCCTAATATTACTACTACCATACGATATGTTTTTGCACCTATACAAAAATAGAAGCACAATTATAAAAAAGTGTTTATGAAATGTTACAGTTATAGGCATATGAAAAGACTGTAATGTATTAGTATCTAAATATAATCTATGAATTTTAATTTTTTTAAGTAATTTAAGTACTGTACTCCCAGTGCAAATAGCTCCTCTCCGCTTGATTTAAAAAAAAAAAACTGTTATGGTCGTGGGCGCAGGACCCCAAACCAGGCATGAGGACAACTCTGATTGTAGTGGTTTCAGTTTATTAAAAATGTACCAGGGCAGGGCGAAGGTATGAGAGAACCAGTGTAGGCAGGTCGGTGAATGTGGCGTGCATGTCGATAGCCGAAAGGGATCCAAAACGAAGGTACAGGGTGCGTGGTTGTGATCGTAATCGTGGTCCTAGGGCAAAACAAGAGGTCGAAGATCAGAAAAGACAAAGCAAGGAGGTAACGCGATAATGTACTTTACACTGAACTGATAAAGAAGATCCAGCGACGTGGTCAAGCTATGGGTGGCTTAAATAGCTCCCTGGTGTCTGATGAGCCGCACCTGCCATTGCTTAGCCCATCAGGTGTTAGACCTGTGATTGGATGAGAGGAGCAACCACCCACCTGTCTGGTCCTGACAAAAACAGGCTATTGGGAGCTTTAGTCCAAGTCCTCTTTGTCAGAATCGAGAGGCATTGGATCAGGGGCAGCAGGAGGAGCTTTTGCGAGCGCTTTTCAGCGCACAAGGAAGATGGTGATGGGGAGTTGTGACCGCTGTTTCTCTTTTTGTACAAATATGCTTTTATACAAGGACATCACATCTCAAGACAATTGCCAAATTCAATGGCTCCACCATGTCGTCATCAATCTCCGTTGTTGCAAACTGCGTGCTATATTGAAGATCTCCTGCAGATTTCTTAAAGGAAGCCCATATTTTTCGTCCTCATCGTTGTCCCCTGCCTCTTCTTTTTCACTACCCGACAAGGTTCTCATAAATTGGTGAGTGGCTCTCAAGCAGTGTGTTGACGTCCTCTCGTCATGCCAATTTCATGGTTTTATCTACAGCGTAAATCCCTCATAATCCAGGTTCATTTTTTTATTCCCAGTGGTCACCCCCACTCTTGTTGTCTTAGGAAAAGGATATCTTTGCTATTTTCTGAATGTTTGCTTCTTCTTTCTTAATGCAACGCATGGTTCATACATTTATGCTGTAATCCCGTGCTACATGGCCTTACTTATTGCCCGCCTTCAGTATACCGTATTTTCACGACTATATGGCACACCGCATTTAAAGGCGCAGTGTCAGTAACGAGTGCTATTTATGTTTTTGATACACACACAGGACACACCGCTTTTAAAGGCGCCCAGGCATGGCAAAACATACACCATCTTAAACATACGGACACACGCTAAAAACACGTTTTTAAAAAGGCAAAGGAAGCAAAACTGAGTTTGGTTGTACTTTATTTAGCCATTTTACAATATACTCATGTCATCATCACCCACACATCCATCAAAGTCCTCATTTTCTGTGTCCGAATTGAACAATTGTCCAAATGAGTCATCGAAAATGCTGAGTTTTATACGTTCATCCGGGCGGCCATAATCCATTCGCAAATAGTAGCTAGCGTAACTAGCTCTGCGCTGCCTGCCACCCTTCGTAAAGCTGTGTTGATGTCGATGTCCAGGCCACAATCCATTCGCAAATAGTAGCTAGCGTAACTGTCCCAGCGCTGCCTGCCACCCTGTGTAAATCTGTGTTGATGCCGATGTGCAGCGGTTTTCAAGCATCTGTTGTTAGTGCCTTTAACAACAGTGCAAGCAGACATGTTCGTCCAGGCGGCCACAATCCCTTCGCAAATAGTGGCGTAACTAGCCCAGCGCTTTAGTAAAGCCTCCAAGAATGACGGCAAGCTCAGAGTTCATTTTCGTGACTTCGGGGGGCCTTAGAAACCAAACCGAAATTGTTTTGCAATAAACACATGCCCACACTATATACGGGTACCTTGTAGGGGCGTGCCTTTAGCGTCTGACCCCACCCACGTCCTCCTCTCTATATAAGAAGTGTGTCGGCAAGAAGTGTTCTCAGTCAGGCTTCAGAGCTTACACACGGCGCTCCGCATTATAAGGCGCCCTGTCTATTTTGGAGAAAATTTAAGACTTTTTAGTGCGCCTTATAATCATGAAAATACGGTATCTAGAAACTTCACTTTTTCGGTCATCATGGTTTGTTTTTTTCTTGGGTTCATGTGATGCCTTAGATGACGCAGGACTCTTGTTCAACGGCGATTCAAAATCTAAACAAAGCCTGAATAGGCTTGGTATCGTGTTTCTCCAAGAGGTAACGTGCGTGATGCGAAATTTAATCCGAAGAAAACAGACAAGACGTCGTCCTTCTTGGCCTTTTATATAGATCAACATGTCATTCTTTCACGGTGAAATATCAGTTCTTCTTCAGCGCTGAGTGCCAGCCAATTCAGCACCGAAGAAGAAGCGGAGCCCTGACTTCCGCTATTTTTCATTCCGTCTTCAACATGAATTTTGACATTTTTATGAACATTTTTTATTTATATACTAATATAAAAAAGCGTGATGTACTGAAGCCACAAAGTGATGAAGAATGACAGTACTGACTTGATGTAAAAAAAAAATACAAAGGGTTTCCAGTTAAGTACCCACATGCAGGGTTTTGGAAACATGCCCTGTTTGATTTGCCCCCGTCTTTCAAATACATTTGTTCGTTCAATATAACATGCCTCAGGTCCGCTGTGGTTAAATGGCTAATTAATCTAGAAACCCTGCATTTTAGATCACCTGTTAACTCCGTATTTCTCAAAGGTTCCGTGCATTCATTCCCATATAAGAACTCCAGTAAAAGCCACTTGTTCTAAGCCAATGGATTTATTAACTTGACAGGAGTCACTAACAGCGCAGTGGGGCAATTTATTTATTTATTAGCCTTAGCAGAGGTGTAATCATATTCTCTAAGCAGGGGCCTTTTGTGTTCCTTTATCTCAATGTTCCATGTGCGGGGTATTGAGCGTGGTTTGACACAAAAGCAGGCAGAGATGGGGAGCGATGGTGTACTAACAGAAACTTTAATAACTTGTGAGGCTCTCAAAAATAACAAGCCAATAACAATGACTTAACAAGCAAGAGAACAAAACCAAACCAAACGGGGAAACGAGGAGCACTGGACATGGGGGACCACATGTGAACTCAAGCAACACACCAGCAACGATCTGACAAGGACTGACAAACACACAGGGTTTAAATACACAGACATGGGTTGACAAGACAATCAGAAACACCTGGGTCACATGAGAGGTAGCAAGCAGAAGATACACCAGGGGTGGGGAAAAGACAGGTGAACTCAATGAGCAATCACAAGAACAGGTCACACAGGAAGAAAAAAAACAACAAAACCTGACCAATCCTATGTGTAAGACTCAATCTGTTTTATGGCCTCTCCTATATGCATTAGTGGTTTGAATTTCCTGTTTAAGAAAAACAGACTCAGCTCTTTTCACTGGACACATTTTAATGTTCCCTCTTTCAATATCAATCCTGGGTTTTAAATATTATTTTCCTTCATTAAGCATGATCAAAAGAGGCTTTTTTTTTCATTTCTGCACAGCATGCACATACCACATATAACAACTACAGCAGTATAGTATTTAATGTATTTTCCAAACTAAAAATCTATTGGAATCAAAATCATGGTATTCAGAAAATGTATCATGATATAGAAAAAAAAAAACAGTCACACTTTGTCATGCTATGAGTTTTGTTCCTCTTTTCTCGAGTGGGTGCCCCTGACACCCATACACCCTGAAAAATGAGATATAAGTTGTCTTAAACATAAATTTATTAGTTGTATATTTGAGTGATATAAGCATGTGAAAAACAATAATTATCAGAAGTGTGTGTTAATACATATATTTTTTAAGTACTAAAATAAAACAAATGCTTGGTATAATTCTCATCACGTTATGTTTATGAACTGTTATTATTACATTAGATTTTTACATTAGAGTTTTACATTACTACATTAGTATATCAGGGCAACTAAATAAACAAACATAGATATTTTTTCAGTCAAGCGGTCAGTCCCAAGAACATGAATGTTCACTAGTTTTGAGGGCGCACACATACAAAGATAAAGAAAGAATTTGCAATCAAATTAAAACAATCATATCATTAGTGTTCTGTTGTCTCTCGGTTCTGAATAATAACTGGGAGAAAGTTCGAAGGCCTCACTTTCGATTTATGTTAACGCTCTACATCAGGGGTCTCAAACTTGCGGCCCGCGGGCCAACTGCGGCCCTCGGGACGATAATTTGCGGCCCCCGTCTTAATATGAAAGATCTATTTTTTTTTTTTGTTTGTTTTAATTTTTTTTTTAATTTTTTTTTTTTTTTTACCCCTTTCCCCATGATGGCGCTGTTTAAGTGGCAGCCAGTGGCAGTAGCTCTGTCCACTCATGTTTTTCTTGTTTTACAGCATGTTTTACATGAAAAATTAGAGGGAACATTGACATGCACCTGCTTGTGGCAGGTGTGATACTGGTGTGCCGATAGCGAGCAATGATGAGGTCGAGACCGGATGATTCGCCTAAAGACGTTTCGCCGACGGACGTTTGACAGACGGACAGGTCGTACTAGTATTTGTTAGTTTAATGATTAAATACAAATACTAGTATTTGTATTTAATCATTAAACGCTGTTTTCAGCTGGATTTGACCGAATTTGAGAGCATTTTGAGCCGTTTGGCGAATGGACGTCTATAGACGTTTATTTGCCTCCATCGCGATATCATCCAGTATTTGTATTTAATAATTAAATGCTGTTTTAGGATGGATTTGACCCGATTGCTGTCATTTTACGGCTCGGTTCTGCTACATCTGCCTGCCCAAGAGTGCTTATTCCCGGACTGCCATTGATGGTAGACGAACATTGATTTTTACTATAATTTGGACAACACCGGCGGCGGGCCGGATTAAAAATCCTAAAGGGCCGTATATGGCCCGCGGGCCGAGGTTGAAAAACTTGTACACACACGATCCGGCGGGGCGAGCGTTCGAATCCCGTTTCGGTGAAACCTCCGTTCGGCCGAATGAACGTTCGGTGGAACGTCCATTCGGCGACCTGCCCGTCTGTCAAACGTCCGTCGGCGAAACGTCTTTAGGCGAATCATCCGAGTACCGATGATGTCGCTCACACTGGTACTCAGTGAGCTCAGGGAGGTTGTCTTTCTGCTCAGACCAACAAAAAATTAGAGGGAACTTTGGTTCGGAGCTGAATGAACCAATCACGGTGAGGTATACGGCTCTGGAGGGCGGGACATCGGCCGGGCTGTCCAGTGCCTCGCTCACTCACTCATTCATTCCTCCAATCAGCTGGGCGGAGGAGAAGCCGTGAGGCCGATCACTCCGCTCGGCGCGCACACTCCTCCGCTGCTCTCAGCATAGAACTGAATGAGGCGCTATGATCCGTGATCCAGCCTGTGTCAGTGTCTGTAGCCATCTCCGCGATTGAAACGGAGAGCGAAAGTGCACATGCGCCACAAACCCGCGCGACTGAATGTGAAAGATCAACCCGAGACTCATTCCAAGTGGAAAAACATATTACAGAGCCCCAGAGATGTCTCTTTCAAAGCCTGCCGTGAAGAGAAAGGTCGGTGATGAGCACAGACAGTTTCAAGAAAAGTGGGGAGTGCAATATTTCTTTGTTGAACACAGGGGCACCCCGACGTGTCTCATTTACACTGAAAAAGTTGCGGTGCACAAGGAATACAATTTGAAACGTAATTGTACTACGAGACATGCTGAGGAGTACGAAAAATACCAGGGAGATGAGAGAGCCAACCAGGTTGCCAGTCTTAAAACACGTCTTCTGAGGCAACAGGATCTCTTCAAGAAGGCTACCAAAGACAGTAATGCAGCAGTCAAAGCTAGCTACGCCGTTTGTGAGTTGATTGATCCTGTGCTAAGTGATCCCAAATGGCTCATGGACTTGGCTTTTCTTGTTGATATCACACATGAGCTTAATGTACTGAACAAGAAGCTACAAGGCCAGGGGCAACTTGTCAGTGCTGGCTATGACAACGTGAGAGCATTCTGCACTAAACTTGTGTTATGGAAAGCCCAGCTCTCTCAGACAAACCTTTGCCATTTCCCAGCATGCAAGGCTCTCGTGGATGCAGGCACACCATTCAGTGGTGAGAAGTATGTTGAGGCCATTTCGAAGCTACAGGAGGAATTTGATCACAGATTTGCAGACTTCAAGACACACAAAGCCACATTTCAAATTTTTGCGGACCCCTTCTCCTTTGATGTGCAAGATGCCCCTCCTGAGCTTCAAATGGAGCTCATTGACCTGCAGTGCAACTCTGCACTCAAAGCCAAGTTCAGGGAGGTGAGTGGAGAAGCAGACAAGCTTGGGCAATTTTTGAGAGAGTTGACCCCCAGCTTCCCTGAACTTTCCCGAAGGTTCAAGCGGACCATGTGCCTTTTTGGGAGCACATACTTGTGTGAGAAGCTCTTCTCCACCTTGAACTTCAATAAGTCCAAGTACAGGTCCAGACTTACTGATGAGCATCTTCAAGCTCTACTGAGGGTCTCCACTGCTTCCTCCCTCAAGCCAAATGTGACTCAGCTATGTGAGAAGAAGCGCTGCCAGGTCTCTAGCAGCAAGGAGTAGGCAAGAGAAGCCGTGTTCAGAATATTTCATGTTCAATGTTCCATTCAAGTTCAGAAAGTTAAAGGTTAAAGAGCTGTTAATACAGACATTTGAAACGGAATAAAAATAATTCATTTTCTCTACTTAGCCAGCCAGTGTATATCTACTGTATGCTCATTAGTATTATTTGGTTTTGTATTACTGATTGATTTATTTTTTATTCATCTTTAAGTTAATTTATTTAATTCATTATTTTTTGTTAAAAAATAAAGATATTTGATAACGTTGGAATGTTTTATCAGTGCTTTTCTTGTGGAAATCCTGATGCGGCCCAGTCTCACCCAGACTCGGCCTCTAGCGGCCCCCAGGTAAATTGAGTTCGAGACCCCTGCTCTACATGAAATAAAGTGGTACCTCTACTTACAAAGTTAATTTGTTCCAGAACTTGTTTCGGAACTTGGATTTTTCAAGTACAATAGCATTTTACATGTAAATTCTATCATTCGTTCCACTGTTCTAAAAAAAAAATCTACTAACTAAACCCTTTAAAAGTGATCAAAGTGTCCCAATTTTGTATGAAAGATGTGATAAACACATAGAAATGAGAGAAAATGAGAAAATTATTAATTAATGTATTAAAATGAATAACAAATATGCAAAAATATTTTCTTTTAATGTTGAAGGGCAGGTTTATAAGTGTAAAGAGCAACATAACAACAGAAAAAGCACACAAACATATGCACATAAACACATCTAAACAACTTCAAATTATGAATTCGAAACAACTTAACATTAAATAGAACTTATCTTTTTATTAATGTTTCTGTGTTCCCTGGATAACAAGGCAGGCTTTTTCATTTCATTCGCACCAGTAATTTCAAATAAAGAACAAAGTTGCTTTAACCACGCTCAAAAAAAAATATCTGTTAGAACTCCATGATGACGAACTGTGGTGGAAACATAGTTGTTGTTGCGAGATGGCCAATGGAATTTTGGGAGATTATCAAAGAGAATGCAACTCTACCACGACAATTTAAAAAAATGGATACAAAGATGTATTTGGGGATGTTTGAATTTGGAACTTGGATCTCTTTTCGTGTATTGGAAAATTAATCTTCCATACTGCGCATCCAGTGGGAATCGAGCCCGTACCTACCCGTACTGAAGTCGGGCGAGTGAACTTCTACACTACGAGGCGGCTATATTGGAAGTCATTTGCATATCAAAGGGTTTCGTAACCTGAAAATATCGTATGTAGAAGCATTTGTAAGTAGAGGTATCACTGTAGTTTGTTTTCTTTGGCATTTTAAAGGTGTGGGGTGAAATGTAGAGCTGCCACCATTTGTCTTCGCTAAGTAGCTACACAAGTAGTATTCCTTCTGCAAAAAGAATTGAACAGTTGGAAAATCTGGTGTTATTGAAGTTCAAACAGAGTGCACACTTGGACAGCAATGAGACAAGAACCCCACATTTGCTGTCAGGGATGTCTTCAATTCACGCATCATGCGATACTAGTGCTGACATGATCATCCTTTAGCTTAGCACACACAAAATTGGCCCCCATCTTCTGCTTTCCTCAACTGTGCAGCATGCACAAAGCCTTTCAACTCAGGCTTTTTGAATAACACTCAGCTCTTTGATGTTCCCATTATCTTAGCTTAGCTGTAATAGGTACACCTAAGAGTTGCAATGAGTGCCATTATCTTTCTTTGCTCAGCTCGAGAGGCAATTTATGACTGTCCAGATATCTGTGAGGCCTACAAACTGGAATGGTTGGAGGATACAAGGATACAACTCCAGTCTACTTTTATTTTCATTTAAATTTAACACCAGCCTTCATAGACTTGTTTGCAGCATTCATATGATTACTTTACTGAATGCTAAAACATGCATAAGCTATGTACAGTGGTACCTCTACATACGAGGTTAAAGTTCGGGTGGGCGTTATGCTCTTCGCTTTTATAACCAAATCCCAGTGGAAAAACTACCCTCCGCCGGTGAAAAAGTCCCCTCCGGAACCGTTATAATGGGAGACGTATAACCTGTCTTTGTCCTCCAGATGGCATGCGACAGCCCGTTCTACCAAAAGCCTCCCCTCTCCAAATAGACTTCTGCAAGTTTATAGGGGAGGGTAAAATTGAAAAAAAATGCTCCAGAGAACGGTTAGCGGAGAAGCTGCTCACTCGATTCCGCCCAGGGAGCACTATCCTCAGATAGGCTTCGCGGCTCGCCCCGCCAACATTGGCCGGAGAATTGAATCAATTGTTTGGTGAATCTGATGATGATGTATCAGACTTTGAAAGTTTTTAAATATTATGATGATGAATTAGCCTTTAAAAATTTAAAATTGTAAATTTCATTTGGGAATTGTGTTTATACTGTTAGGTTAGGTTAGAACTTTATCTGATCCCGTATTCGGGAAATTTCTAGGTTGCAGTAGCAAGAAATACACAAGACACACAAGACATTGTAGACCTAGGTAAAAGGTAGTTTGTTTTACCAGGTTTCCGTACCATATGTTGTGTATACCGTATTTTCACAACTATAAGGCGCGCATAAAAGTCAAAAATTTTCTCCAAAATAGACAGGGCGCCGTATAATCCAGTGCGCTTTATATATGGACCAATACTAAAATTGTTATCACGATAAAATAAAATAAAGAGAGAGAGCAAAGACTGCTTTTGAAGGGTGATTAGGGGGCGCGCAATACATGGGAGCATATTATACTCCACAAATTACGGTAAGTTTATCAGTTCAAGATTTTTCTAATTTTGACAGTTTCACTTTCACATTGTTTAACCTCCTAGGACCTAATGTCCACATGTGTGGACATGACATTTTTGGTTGTCACAAGACTACAATGTTAGATTTTGGACTACAAGGGCCTGGCGTCCATTTTTTGATGTGGACATCCTTTTTCTCAGAAACTACATAATGTAAAAAGATAATTCTTTGTTTTTACAGTTATCAGATCCCACTTAGCCTAAATATCAAAGAGAAAATAAGCAAGAGTCTGGGTCTTAGGAGGTTAAAAATGTATAAAAAGTAAAAAAAACATTACTTCCGGACAGCATTCAACTCTCAAAGTTCTCCTTAAGAAATAATTAATGTAATTACATACTTCTATATTCTTGTTTGCACAAAGTTTGTACAGTATTTTAAAATGTATTCCTTCCCTTCTACTTGCGATTTCCAGGTTTAAAAGCTTCTCTGGAGCGACTACAGTTAGACTATGTCGATGTAGTGTTTGCGAACAGACCGGATCCTAACACACCTATGGAAGGTAATTCTATTGGTCTTGTATATTTTTTAAACTTCACTTGGTAAATCTTATCAACCACTTACTGTTTGACATCACTGTATGCACTGTCAAAAGAGTTTTTTTTAATTAATATCTATACGTGTATAAATATGTGTGTGTGTATATATATATATATATATATATATATATATATATATGTATATGTATATATGTGTGTATATATATATATGTATATATGTGTATATATATGTGTATATATATGTATATATATATGTATATATGTGTGTATATATGTGTATATATATATGTGTGTGTATATGTGTGTATATATATATGTGTATATATATGTATACATATATACATATATATATATATATATATACATATATATACACATATATATATATATACATATATATACACATATATATATATACATATATATACACATATATATACATATATACATATATATATATGTATGTATATGTATATATATATATAGATAGATATATACATATATATATATATATATATACATATATATACACATATATATATATATACATATATATACACATATATATATATACATATATATACACATATATATACATATATACATATATATATGTATGTATATGTATATATATATATAGATAGATATAGATATATTTGACAGTTGACAGAAGGCATATGTAGCTTTTTTTCCCTCTGATTCTTTGCAGAAACGGTTCGAGCAATGACCCATGTTATAAATCAAGGCATGGCCATGTACTGGGGGACATCCCGCTGGAGCCCTATGGAGATAATGGTGAGCTGTGAACTGAATGTTTTGCATAAATGTGTCAACCCCATTACATGTTTTTAAATTCTAAGCTACACTAGGCTTCACTTTGTTTACTTTTTTGTCTCCTCCTGAAGGAAGCATATTCTGTAGCACGACAATTCAATCAGATCCCTCCCATTTGTGAGCAGGCTGAGTATCACATGTTTCAGAGAGAGAAGGTGGAGGTGCAGCTACCTGAACTTTTCCATAAAATAGGTGAGACACTTCAAGTCAAGAACGCTACAGCAGTGGTCCCCAACCACCAGTCCGCCGACCGGTGGCCTTCTGGAAGGAATTTGGTGCCGGTCTGTCAAAGAAATAATGTTAATTAATGTTTCAAACCTCGCGCACATGAGGCACCGTAGACGCTCAAGTTTGGAGATTATGACCTGATGGCGCACTGCACCTCAGAGTTGCCGGATGACGAAGACTCCAAACCAATCACACCGTAAATATAACCCACTCAGTTCGGGGGAAGTTCGCCCAATCTGTCAACACTGCCTACATACCTCTGCAAACATGCACTAACTCATGTGCGTTTCATATGGCAAATAAGTGTTGCAGCTCAAAACAACAAAATGACAGCCGAATATTCACACCTTTAATTTCAGGTGTGCACGAACTCCCATTTCTGACGAGAGTTTTTTTCTCTCTTAATTTTAACAACAAGAGGTGCGTGCGTTTTGGTTCACCTCGGAAATCTCAATTGCAATGCAGAAACACAAATTTGATTAAAAGAACACAAAGATGTATTAAGACTTCTTAAATCAAGTGCACCAAGGGGTTGCATGTAAAGAGAAGAAAAACAAATCACCATCTCGCACATAGGGCTGGCGGCGCACTGTGAGTAATGCTGCATTTGCAGATTTTCCACGTCTGCCTGACTCACAAGGGGTCACACAGAAACCTATTCAATGTGTATATCGCATACCTGTCAACCTCTGCCGATAACTGCCCTTATAAATGATTATGATTCCCCTTACAAACCCCAAAAAAACCTTACAAACACCGTACGACTCGTACGGTGTTTGTAAGGTTTTTTGGGGGTTTGTAAGGGGAATCATAATCATTTATAAGGGCAGTTATCGGCAGAGGTTGACAGGTATGATATCGGTCGGGCCGATACATATATACGAGGTTCCCAACTAACAAAGATCCGATTTTGACAACAAAACAGCACGACCGAGTTGGCGAATAAACTAAAGATCAAAAAGTACAACAAAACAGCACGACCAAGTCAGAGAATAAACTAAGGTGTTCAAAGTACGGAAACCCAAAATACAAACGTCAAAAGTCACAGCGAGGTGTTGCACGAGCAGTGCGGTAAGCAAGCCACGCAATACTCCGACAATCTACCGGCTGTGGCGGGTGTCCTTAAATACCTGATGTGTCAAGCAGCTGCATGTGTGCTAATCCAGCCCCACCTCGTTGGTTTAATCAACTGTTGAAAAGACACATCATTGTACGCAGGACACATGACACATGACGCCTGAAAAGTTATTCTACCACCATATTTTTTGCTGAGTCTAGTACAGCCTTTTCAATCGCGCCCCCTTAGAAATAATAAAAATTGTGATAATAATTTTAAATAAGTGGTACTGTGCTTGGGACCTGTTTCTGTATCTGTCGTATGGCATTCCCCGCCTCTATCTTTAGACATCGTGGATGGGGTCGTGAAAAAATTTGAAGAGCTTTACCGGTCCGCGGTGAAAAAAAGGTTGAGGACCGCTGCTACACAGGAATGGATGTCTCATTATGATTTTGACATTTTGTTGTCGTGCAGGTGTGGGGGCCATGACGTGGTCTCCGCTGGCCTGTGGGATCATCTCAGGGAAGTACGACGGAAGGGTGCCCCCGTACTCTCGGGCCTCTCTGAAGGTAGCCACGTCTAGTTTGTGGTTCCCTTTGCGATGCTAGTGTCCACCTCCTAGTGTGGTTCCCACTGTAATTGAACTGAATGGCATCGTCTAGCTTTCATAATTACAATGGCTATGGGGCTGCATAGGATTTTGCATTGATCAATCGTTAAATATTTCAATTAATATGTTTGGGTTTCAACACAGGGTTAGAATTTTTGGTAAAGCAGCTTTGAAGAGTTAAGATTGGAAATTAGTCTTAACTTGGGGATCAGCACTCATGTTGATGAATATTCATTCATTTATTTTCTGAACCCCTTTATCCTCAGTCTTGGGGTGCTGGAGCCTATCCCAGCTGACTTCAGGCCAGAATCGGTGGCCAGCCGGTCGTAGGGCACGAGGAGGCGTACAACCATTCACTCCTCCCACTCATACCTAGCAATTTAGAGTGTCCAATCAGCCTACCATGCATGTTTGTGGGTTGAAACCAGAGTACCCGGAGAATACCCATGCGGGCCCGAGGGGAACATGCAGACTCCACACAGGGGGACCGATCTGGATTTGAACCCAGGACCCCAAAGCTGTGAGGCCGACGTGCTAATCACCCAAGCCGCTGGGCCGCTAGGTTGAATATCATTTGTTAAATCATCCATGAAATTTAAATGGTTGATTTGGGTAAAATTGTTTTGTTCTTCATGTTGCTGATCTTGTGCTTTAATCCAGATGGTGTCTTTCATCCTAAATGAAAACCTACATTTTGAAAAGAAGCCTTTAAGAGTTGAGTTTACAGTGTTTTTTTTGAGTCAGGTTCAAGATTTCAGGTCAATTGACAGGGTTTAGTTCAGGTTTACTTGAAGGCTTTCATTTATGATATCTGGTTCAAGTTTTGACATTTTGATATGTTTTGAGTCAGGTATTACAGTTTGGGAATTACATTGAATTTACAAAAATAACTAAGGTGAAAGTTGCAATAGGGGGATCTGGTTCAGAATTTAAGTTTAGGGTTTTATAACATTATTTATTTTAATTCAAGAATGTGATTTCAAACAGGTTATAGTCTCAAGTTCTCAAGTATACGGTAGGTTTAATGTTAAAACTAAGAGTTTGGTATTTGTTTTGAATCTATAGTTAGGTGTGAAAATCAAGTGTTCTAATTAGGGCCAGAACCTTATTTGAGTCTATGGATTTAAATGTTTGGATTGAAGTCACAGTTAAGATTTCAAGTAGTGTTAAAAGTACCAGTTTATGATTATTATTAGCTTTTTAAGTGTGTGTTGTCCAGTTCAAGGTGGAATTAGTGTTTTTTTTTAAGGTTCATGTAGGAAACTGATCCTAGGACTAGGATTTGAAGTTTGGTCAGATTCAAGTTAGCATACGTAGGTTTGATTTTGGGTACAGTTTGAATGTATTTTAGCAAGTGAGATGTAGACAGAAGGAGACAGAGTCACGTGTTTAAAAACAGGCCCTGGTGACACGGGAGGCGAGGTGGCCGCGGTGTGAGCAGGGCAGTGTTTTTGAGCAGGTGTGCTGTGTTTTCGACAGGGTTACCAGTGGTTGAAGGACAAGATCTTGAGCGAGGAGGGTCGGCGTCAGCAGGCGAAGTTGAAAGAGCTGCAGGCGATCGCGGAGCGGCTGGGCTGCACTCTGCCCCAACTCGCCATCGGTACGCAGATGCATTCTGCTGCTCTCTCTTTCTGTCTGTCTGTCCGTCCCATCTGGCTCGAATGGGTCAAGGTCGTTGTTTGTCCATGTTCGTCCCTTTTGTGCTAGTGTGGGCAAAATAAGGTTTAATCACCAGTGGACCACAAATCAATAAATGCTCAGGTGAAACCCAGGTTTGTATATTTGTAATATCCCTGACAACATGTGGGAAATTTGTATCCCTAACTATTTTATTTGGGTCATGAGTTTTTGTTTTTTTTCAGATTCACCTTATAAACATTATTTTGACTGGTGCTTTTTGATTGGCCCTATTACAGGCGTATCTGTTTTGTTGATCGTTAAACACTTTTAGGTCTTAGAGCAAACCTGGGCAATTAATTCCACAAAGGGCCGCAGTGGGTGCTGGTTTTCGTTCCAAGCCACAAGAGGAAACCTTTCCACCAATCTGGTATCTTAGAAGTGCAATCAGTGGATTGCAGTCAGGTGCTTCTTGTTTCAGCAGAAATCTAATTAGTTGAAATGTCTGTACTGGCTCGGTTGGAACAAAAATCTGCACCCACAGCGACCCTCGAGGACCGGATTTCCCAGGTCTGTCATAGAGGGTCCCCCTTTTTGTGCCTTATTACTATTTAATACCTTGAAAGTCAGTATTGTTGTAAACTGCTTACCATCTCTACCTGAACAGTACTGTAAACAATTTCAATATGCTAGGTTGGCTACAGAGAAATGTAAGGAAGTGGAGAATTATTGGCAAATGAGTATTTTGACATCATCCTCTTTATGCACATTGTCTTACTCCAAGCTGTATAGGCTCGAAAGCCCACTACCAATAAGCACATCAGGTATTGTGCATATCTGTAATGAGAATGGGTTTGGTCTAATGAAATCAACACCGTATATCAGGTGTGCACAATTATAAGGCACTTTCCTGTCCTTTGGCAAAATGGGTCAGAAGAGGGACTTGCCAGGCTCCGAAAAATCAAAAATTGTGAGATATCTTGCAGTTGGATGCAGGACTCTTAAAATTGCCAAGTTTCTGAAGCATAATCATCAATCAATCAAGCGTTTCCTTCAAAATAGTAAAAAGAGTGACAAGAAGCGTGTGGAAAAAGCAAGGCATAAAATAACTGTCCTTGAACTGGAAAAGAAATCAAGCTTGCGGCTGCTAATATGACACTTTCCACCAGTTTTGCCATATTTCAGAGCTGCAACATCACTGGAGTGCCCAAAAGCACAACATCTGCAATACCCAGAGACATGGCCAGGGTAAGAGAGGCTGAAAAACGACCATCACTGAACAAGACACATAAGTTGAAAAGTCCAGACTAAGCCAAGAAATATCTCAAGAATGATTTTTCCCAGGTTCTATTGAAATGAGACTTGAATGAGTCTTGATGGGCCAGATGTGTGGGCCTGTGGCTGGATCGGTAAAGGACACAGAGCTCCAGTCCGACTTGGACACCAGCAAGGTGGACGAGGGGTATTGGTATGGGCTAGTATCATCAAAGATGACCTTGTGGGGCTTTTTCGGCTTAAGGATTGAATCAAGCTCCACTCTGTCATACTGCCAGTTTCTGGAAGACACTCTCGATATATGCTAAAGCTTACTGCGGACATGGCGAATTCATAAGAACCCTAGCTAAGGAAACCGACAGAGAGGAGGGATCAAATTGTTATTGTCGTGCGATCTACCAATAGTACCTAACATCAATAACAACAACACTATTGGTTTAGTTTTGTTATGTTAATCACCATAGGACAAACATTTAATTGACCTACTGTAAGGCAATGATTGTTTGTCATATATTTTAAATGGTAAATATTATTAGTACATTGTACAGAATTCTGTATCTATTTTGAAGCAAATTTGATCAGATATCTGTATCTACAGATGTTTATGATCACTGAGGTGTTGTGACTCACTGTCAACATAGGGAATGTAAGTGCCTCTGCGCAAAACACAAAATTGTGTTGTGATGCATGGTGCCAACATGCATTTTGCAGTTTCTGGCTTCAGCGAAAGATGGTGTGCAACATATACATTAGTAAATCCTACCAGTGGATCCATATTGATTCCCAGGAAAGTAAGATTGTGCACAAGGAAATAACAAGCCAAAGTAGGAGGCATTCTTATAAGGGCTGTTAACACATAACGAGTAGTCAACATTGGAGTGCCTGCTCATATTGCAATGCAGATTCGTCATGCTGGCAGGAAGATGACGTTTATGGATTAGCTTTCACAGCCCCTTAACCCAAGCACTCGTCACTTCGAATTACCATAAATCCTCGGAGGACTCCTGGTGGAGATGCTTGCAACGATTTATGTCCTCTTGGTGATCATCTACATCACTGTGACACTCCACTATTGAATATAAACTATATAACAGCAGCTTCCTGTACACCCTGTTGTTTTGGGCTGTATCGATGGAGTGCAACTACTTAGTCCAACACTTAAAAAAAATAAAATAAAAATCAGACTTAGGCTTGTCATCATCATTGACTAGACAAAAGCCTAATTGTCATCATACCCAGCTGCGTATGACGAAAATCAAAGTGCTTCTCCACAAAGTGCGCTTTTCCCAGGCAAGAGCCCAACCAAGTGATAGTTTCAGACTTGCTGGCACTCTGCCGTGATGGATACATCGCATCACCTCCCGAGCGCAACCAAATCCCGGCGACTGCGAAAAGGTTTGCCTCACCGATGCCAACAAAGAATAAAATTGATCACTTACCTCCCACTGACTCCCACTTCCTTGTGAATACCTGTGCAAAGACCAGCCTTATTGAAAATGTCTTTAACCCACTGTCCTCATTTGAGGACAGCCTGTAATATTTTTCTTACTTGATATCAAGGTTTTTCCCCATTTTATTTAAATGTTCTGAAAACGTTGCAAAAATATTAAACTATTTTGGGTTAAAATGGGTTAAGTTTATCCAAATTTTTCATTTTATTTTTTTGTAAATGGCCAAAAGTGAGGTAAATTTACACTTTCTTTTTCTGAGGGTAAAAATAGTCTGCTTGCGAATGGTGATGATGTCTTCAGTTGATTATTTTTTTATTTCATATTGCACAGCAACTTTTGGTTTGATCCGGTTTCCTCATGTGTTCCAAAGGCTGAGTGGACACTCTAAATTGCCCTTAGGTATGTATGAGCGTGAATAGTTGGTTGTCTCCTTGTGCCCTGCGATTGGCTGGCCACCAATATAGGTTGTCCCCTGCCCCTGGCCCGAAGTCAGCTGGGATAGGCTCCAGCGACCCTAGGATAAAGCGGTTCAGAAAATGAAATGAGATGAGACTTTCTACGGGCGCCAGGCAGGGGACACCATGAATCAGTGGCCGGCCAATCACAGGGCACTAGGCAACGAACAATGATACACGCTCACACTCATACCTAAGGGCAATATAGAGTGTCCAACCAGCCTACCAGGCATGTTTTTGGAATAAGGGAGGAAACCGGAGTACCCGGAGAAAGCCCACGCAAGTACAGGGAGAACATGCAAACTCCGCACAGTGAGGAACGACATGGGATCGAATCCTCGACCTCAGAACAGTGAGGCTGACGTGCTAACAACTCGCCAAATGGGCCCGGGTGTTGAATTGGTTTAAATGTTTTTAACTCTCCTCATTTGAGTAGAAATACTCATTAACTGGAAAGATTTATTGCAAAGAAAAGCCCATCAACCGCAAAGTTAAGTTTCTTTGCAGATTAACTTTCACCTATTTCACTGTCTTGTCACTCCACACGGTGAGGACCCGCCTCGATCCCAGAATTGTGACACTCGCCACTGGGCACAGTACAATGTGATGATAATAATTTGAATTATAACCCCAAATTGAATTTAACTGTTTGGTAACTTTTTGTCCCCGTAAAGTAGTGTTTTTGGTGACAGAATGAACACTGTAAGTAATCAAGTTTACATTAAGAATGTAAATATATTCTCAATAGTAACTCCCCAGTATTTGCATTTTCTGCCTTTTTGAATGACTTGCACCAAAATAACTAGGAGAGACATATTTACTTTCAAGGGTTGCCATTATAAAATGTTAATAGTGTACTTACTCATGGTTAACAGTTTGTCTATCATTAGCATTAGGGTGGTGGCAGGTTTGTGTGTGTAATCCTTTCAATGTGTAAGTAGTGGTATCAATCATTGTCTGTCTACTGGTTTCTGCAGCATGGTGTCTACGTAATGAGGGGGTGAGCTCTGTCCTTTTAGGAGCATCCAACACTGACCAGCTCATGGAGAACATAGGAGCCATTCAGGTGAGCATTGACTGTGTGTCTGTATTGTGTAAAAGGTATGGGCACGTGTGAGTTAGGTGACAAAGAGCCTCATGTTGCCTCTCGATAAGGAACACGTGAGCCTCTCTGTCATTTTTTTCTGCAGCACCTTCCAATAGCTGAGTGCAGCACTGCTCCCTCCTAATAAGGTCAACAAAGGATCACATCTGTTGCCACAGGGGGGACTTAAAGGCCACTTCCCCCTCCTGCTGATAATATTGTACCCTATGGATGTTTCCAGTAGTTAGTTAAGGAGGGGGATCCTCTTTCTCCTCCTCATGCCATTAGAGATCTCCCATTTTGAAATGTTAAGCTCTCATCTCCGGTGGGCTTTGCAGTTTTCCTTGAAACAGAAATGTCATCCTGTATCATATTTTTAATAATTTTCTGAAAAATTATACGATGACTATAACAGTACAAATGAACGAACCCTCAATCTCAGAACTGAATTTATTCATTATTAATAATAATTAATAATCTAATAATGTGGGCGGCCCGGTGGTTGAGTGGTTAGCGCGTCGGCCTCGCAGTGGGAGACCTGGGTTCACCTGTGTGGATTTTGCATGTTCTCCCCGGGCCTGCGTGGGTTTTCTTCGGGTACTCCGGTTTCCTCCCACATTAAAAAGAAATGCATGGTAGGCTGACTGGACACTCTAAATTACCCCTATTACTGCAGGTGTGGCCAACTCCGGTCCTCGAGAGCCGCTATCCGGTCTGTTTTCCATATCTCCCTCCTCTACCACAACTGAATCAAATGATCAACTCATCAGCAAGCTCTGTGTGGCTCCAGTTTTTTACCTAGGTCTACAATATCTTGTGTGTCTGTCTTGCTACTGCAACCAAGGAAATTTCCCGAATACGGGATGAAATAAAATTCTAACCTAATCGAATCTTGATACCAATCCCAATTATTTGAGTCAGGTATTTTGGTGGAGGGAGATATGGAAAACAGACCGGATAGCGGCTCTCGGCGACCGGAGTTGGCCACCCCTGTTTTACTGAAAACTAGTGTTGCAGTCAGTGATAACAATTTTTGGATATCAATTGCGACACCCAACAGTGAGGTATAGGTCGATGCCGATACTGTACTGTATACTGTGATCTTTCACCACTTACATCATCGCCTTTTTTATCTTAAGTATAAAAAATCCACGCCAAAACTCGCAAGCGGAAGACCGAGAATAAAAAATGTCCGAAGTCAGGGGGCCGCTTCTTCTTGGGTGCTGATTTGGGTGGCACTCCGTGCTGAAGAAGAAGTGATATTTCACCGTAGCAGAAATGCCATTTCCTGGTTTCTTTCGATTACATTTCAAATCGCGCACATTACCTGTGCAGAAGGCAGAGTAAATCCAACTCCACCGAGCTTATTCCAGCTTTGCTTGGATTTTGAGTCGCCGTTGAAAACTCCTCCTAAATATTGACATTCCTTGATATGCTAAAGGTGTACCACGCCTTTGCGGCAATGTTCCCTCTAAGCTGCGCGCGTGCGCAATTGCGCACTACTCTCGTCTTCTCTGCGCAGCAGCAATCATATGGCGCGCAGTAAATAAAATCCCCATTTTTTTATTTATTTTTTTACCCCTTTCCCCATGATGGCACCGTTTAAGCGGCAGCCAGTGGCAGTAGCGCTGTCCACTCTTATGTTTTTCGTGTTTTACAGCATGTTTTACATGAAAAATTAGAGGGAACATTGACATGCACCTGCTTGTGGCAGGTGTGATACTGGTGTGCCCATAGCAAGCAATGATGATGTCGTGACCGGATGATTCGCCTAAAGACGTTTTGCCGACGGACATTTGACAGACGGACAGGTCCCCGACTGAACGTTCGTTCAAACAGCGTTTAATGATTAAATACAAATACTAGTATTTGTTAGTTTAATGATTAAATACAAATACTAGTATTTGTATTTAATCATTAAACGCTGTTTTCAGCTGGATTTGACCGAATTTGAGAGCATTTTGAGCCGTTTGGCGAATGGACGTATATGGACGTTTTTTTGCCTCCATCGCGACATCATCGCGACATTTTACCGAGGAATTCACTTCCCTGGGCTCGGTTCTAATGTCCAAAGAGCTCCAGTATTTGTATTTAATCATTAAATGCTGTTTTAGGATGGATTTGACCTGATTGCTGTCATTTTACGGCTCGGTTCTGCTACATCTGCCCGCCCAAGAGTGCTTATTCCCGGGCTGCCATGCCCGCCCAAGAGTGCTTATTCCCGGGCTGCCATTGATGGTTGACTAACATTGATTTTTACTATAATTTGGACAACGCCGGCGGCGGGCCGGATTAAAAATCCTAACGGGCCGTATATGGCCCGCGGGCCGAGGTTGAAAAACTTGTACACACACGATCCGGGGGCGGGGCAAGCGCGCGAATCCCGTTTTGGCGAAACCTCCGTTCAGCCGAACGTCCATTCGGCGACCTGCCCGTCTGTCAAACGTCCGTCGGCGAAACGTCTTTAGGCGAATCATCCGAGTACCGATGATGTCGCTCATACTGGTACTCAGTGCGCTCAGGGAGGTTGTCTTTCTGCCCAGACCAACGAAAAATTAGAGGGAACATTGCTTTGCGGCATAAATGAATCTACACTGGGGCGTTCTTTTGTACATAATTCACATGGTAGGAACCATGTTAATGTTAATGGGCGCCGCCATGCAGTAAAGAGGGACATGTCAGAATTTGTGGGTTTTTGATTGTCCACCCACCTCTTGAAGATTGTCCAGAGGTTTTTGTCCAGTCCTCGATGAACATTCAACAAGGCTCTAACAAGAAATACACTTTTATACACAAGTAAGCACACCAAGACAGATGAGTGAGATTTTGACGCTTCTGCAGAAAGGGAGCACGGAGAGAAAAGACAGTTACTCTACAATTTTCGACCGTTTCCGCTGTCCAATCTCCGACTCTCCTTTGTGCATCAACTATTTTATTAGGGCAAGAAGATTGCGTTACATACGAAGTCTCGATGACAAAGATGCAGGGCTGTGATACGGATGAAGGCTGTGACACGGATTGAAGGCTGTGACACGGATTGAAGGCTGTGACACGGATTGAAGGCTATGACATTCTTTTTGTTTACGCAAGATTATTTTCACAGTTTTCTCAATGGGATTAAGATCTGGAGAGTTTCCTGGCCAAGGGCCAAAAATCTTCCCTAAACCATTTTTTATGACCTTTGCTTTATGGCAAAGGTACTCCATCATGCTGGGATAGGCATTCTTCATCACCAAATTGCCGTGACCGGACATTTCGTCGGCGAAGCATTAGTATCTATATATCTAATATATAAAATATCAATAAGTTGTGTTTTATTGGCGTGTGTGTATAGACAAACTTGCCGCGCCCGTGCCCATCCCACATTTTATACTAGTTTACAAGAAATTACAATTAATATACTAATAGTCTCGATGTGTCGGTTCGGCGAGCTGTCTGGCGTCGTCGTCGTGGGCTAAAAGTATACTAAGTCTTTTATTTGTTTAATAAAATAATAAATTAAACACTTAAGCATGTCACACATACACACACACACACGCAGTTTACAAGAAATTACAATTAATATACTATTAGTCTCAATGTGTCTGTTCGGCGAGCTGTCTGGCGTCGTCGCGGGCTAAAAGTATATTAAGACTTTTATTTGTTTAATAAAATAATAAATTAAACACTTTAGCATGTCACATATACACACACAGTTTACAAGAAATTACAATTTCAAAGAGAGAGACTTTTTGCACGGCAATGCGCTCGTAGCAACATAAATTTAAATGAACTTGGATTACGATGCAGACACTCAAAAATAAATTTAATCTAACCTTGCACTAAACTTAATTCTAATTTTGTTTTAAATGTTTATACCTTTCTTCTCCCGGGTTGGCTCTATTTGCCAACCCTGACTTTCAACTGTAGCTAAAAGGAACCTATCGAGGGTTGTTTGCTTTTGTCTTCCCTTCAAAATATTCCCCAAATGATGCACACAAATGTCCTCACAATAAGATAACGCACGACCACTTTCCAACTTGCCCGTGAAGTAGTACTCCTCGCGTATTAGCGAACAAGCTCCGCCATTCGCACTGACTAACGGAAAAAAACACTGAAAAAAATGCAACGTAGTGCTCGTAGAGACATTACACAAGGGAGTTGCGACCAGAGAGACAGTGCCCATGATGTTCTTATGAGCAGCCTCTCGCGTACGCTGTATGCTCGTATATCAAAATTTTTCTCGTACCTCAAGATAAATATTTGCTCAAAACTTTACTCGTATCTCAAATTGCTCATATGTCGGGGCACTCGTATGTCGAAGTATTTATTACTGTATATATTTCTTTGTTTTGCCTCTCTCGATAAGACTGTCCAAAAATGCAGAAAGAGACAATCTCATTTCCTCCCACTGCCCGCAAAAATATTTTTTGGGCAAGTATCGTTTGATTTTTCTAAAAATAATAGAATTAATGCAAATCTGATTTTTTTTAATGTGCGTGGAAGGAATTTTAGTGTAAGGCTTTATGCATAAAAACAGACCAGGAATTCATAGCGCTCTATACTTCTTATTATTGAAGTAATTAACTGTTCTTAAATGTTCTTCCTTTGCAGGTTCTCCCCAAGCTGTCATCATCCATCGCACACGAGGTAGACAGCATCCTGGGCAACAAGCCGTACAGTAAAAAGGACTACCGCTCTTAACCCCCGGTAGCTGCAGCGCACCCCGCCTTTTTGCCTGATCTTCCGTTTGCTTGAGCTTCTACCAAGCGAGACCCCCTCCTACGGCCCTCCAAGACATCTAATCCCCTTAACCTCAAATTCCTGGCGCATGAGTGTGGTTGCACCAATAGGCCACCGGGGGGGCAGGGGGCTCTTTTGCTCACACTTCCAGGGATAAGATGGGAAAAAACGGGCGTCTCGAAGACGTTTGAAAATCAGACGTTCAAAAGGGAAACGAGTGAAAAACATAAGCACATGATGGCTTGAGTGGTCAGATGTTATTCTGCCAAGCTGAAGGTCATATGCGAAGAACACGTGTTTGTGTTATCTTCCACGTCTTCTTCTATTGGTGTCTTTTTCCAACAACAATCAGCACTTTAGTATGGTCAGTGTCACCACTCCATTCTTTGCCCACACACATTGCACGAGACAAGAAGTCGCCTCCTGGTGGTTTCCTTATCTAGACATTCTCTATAATGCAATTTTTTTGTTTTGTTTTACTCCGATGCTTCGTACTCCTGCTGCCTTTTTAAACCCCACATTGGCCTGATATGCAGAGTTAGCACCTGACTAGCAAACCTGTCTATCTCACGTTAGCGATAACTTAAGCTTTAATATTTAGGTCTAAGATATGGAAATTTTAGCTAATGTTCACTATCAGTAGGTGTTATAATGCCTGTTTTTAGTTTTTAATTATTCGCTGGAGAAGCAGCCATTTTGTCTTTGTTTACCATCAAGGTATGAAAGATGCCCTTGTCTTAAGTTTTGACATTTGCTTTAGGAAGGGTTCACTTAGGCTCATTTTTTTGCCGTAAATTTGTGTAACTCAGTCTTCAGCTTCTAAGAGAAACCTTAAGATAAGGGTGATCACTATATGGCTTTTTTCACCTAAAGGTGATGATAGCATGCCTGCATCTTAGTTTTAACATTACTGTTAGTTTAAAGAAGCATAGGTATCTGTATACGAAGTATGTAGGCCTTCTCTATCGGAGAGTGTTAACATGCCTGTGTAGTTAGCTTTAAATTGCTGTAATATAGGGCGAATTAAACTTCCCCCCCAGTAATTCGTTATATCAGCCAAGTCTAATCAAACACTCAACTCAATTTCACTCACTGGTTTGCATGGGCAGCAATAGACATCCAATCCATATAAGTGGGAGGGTTGGCAACAATCTGCGAATGAGGGGTAATTTACTACCAACAATAAAGGACCGCAATAATACCCTCTGCAACTGGACTGAAGTGGAGGCCTGTTTTGGTTCTACACTACCTGCACCTGTGTCAGGTTGTCATCTTCGGAGAGGGAGAGGGAGTTACATTTTCAATGGACACATTGTTCATATAACCAGAGCTGCCAACTACTCCGGAATTTCAGGAGTTTCTCCGGAAACGCAACGCAAACTCCGGACAACATCCCTAAACTCCGGAAATCCCCAAAAAGTACCATATTTCCAATTTAAATTCCTCGAAATTCACACCATCGCTACGGCTTCCGCCATCTTGAAACCAGAAGAATTCGGTAACACGAGTGCATTGTGAATCATCCGAGTTACAAGTTCTGACAAATGATTCGTCTTGTGCGACTTCAACGTGGCAATTGATTCGGAATCGATTGCATAGGTAGCCTCTATCGCTTTAACATTATTCGTTTCAGTTTTTTTTCTTCATAAGGGAAGTATTATTACGGCTGACTAAAAAACCAGTCTTTTGTTTTGAAACAATTCTTATTATTTCCGGGGTTGTTCTAAAGGAAGTAGGTGTACACAGCTCAGGTAAGTCTTATCAATATGCCTCTGAATAATTAGAAAAAATGGATCGCAATTCGGATGAAACTTTTAAGAAATCCAGACACTATCTGAACTTTATTGCTGCTTCTTCGACGAAATATCCCATGTTGACACCGGCTCCAAAAGGACTGACATTTGCACATTGCATGACATGAAAGTGTTCTTCAGCGTGACACATGTTGGAATCTTGACTGTAAAACGCACGTAGAAGGACCCAAACACAAAGATAAATTTATTGTCATTATCCTGTACTTTTTCAATGGTTTGCAAAATCACAATATTTTAATTAATGTTAAAACGTGATAATAACAGTTTGATTTAAATTGTCCTATGCTTTTTTTTTTTTTTTTTTTTTTTTTTACATTTTATATCGATTTTGCGTGAATCGCATTCACTCCGGAAATGGGACAAGGGTACTCCTGAAATGGGGTTGACGGAGGTTGGCAGTTCTGTATAACTTTGACATTTTGTATTTGTAACAGTGCTTCTTAGCTCAACAAAATGGTAGATAATTTAAAATATGCTCCTCAGTTTAACAAAATATAAACTAAAACTCCTGTTGAGCATGTGCGCTACTATGCATATGCAGTATTATAAAGAATCAGAATATATTGGCGCCATTTCAACATGTACCACACATAATAAGTTGTTTACCAACTGTGACCTTGGTATGACCAAGTTGCTTGTGGCGGCATTATAAAGAAAGGAATTGATTGTGGCAGCAGCTCAGGGAAGTGAGCAGATGTTTTTATGGAATGTGAGAGTGAGTTGGGATTTTTTTTAAACAACTAACAGCAAAAATAATGAAGGAAAATATGGCATTAAGCATAAAATAGCAAATGGAACATTTGACGTTCATGCATAGCTCATTCTTTGCTTTATACTTGATAAACAATAGAAGTATTATCATTAAACACAAACTCTGCATGCAAATTAAAAAGTAATGAGCAGCAGGTGCTGTAAGTAGCATTGCTTGCTTTAAATTAATGTAGTGACTTCCCAGCTATTTCATTTTTAATTGAGAAATTACAGCACATGTCCAGTAATTGACTTTCAACATAGCACCTGTAAAAATCCTGTCTATTAATTACTCTAACAAGAAATACACTTTTATCCAGGCCACACACTTGGTAAAGGACAATGTGAACAGGTAATAAACTCGATTTTGAATTTTTGCAATTGCTGTCACCTTTTTGCTACATAAAGCAAACATTTCTAAAAAGGTACCCCCAGTTCATGCTCAATTTTTGGCTTGAAAGCACAAGGACCCCCAATGAAGGCATGATTGAAAGTGGGAGAAACGTGGGATTGTGTATGTTAACCCATTAGAATGCTGTGTGCTGCATCAGTTGTTTTAGATGGAAGTGTGCCATCAAACATCCTCAATGTTCAGGATGCATTTCACCCTCACCACGGTGGCGACATACTTCAATAATGGAAGCAAAAAACAAAATCTATTTTTATGTTTTCACCTGTATCAATTCATTAGATTTTATCATCCTGCTTTTTGTTTCGCCCCTCTCGATAAGACTGTCCAGCGTTGTGACCTGGAAAAAAATAGAGGGAGACAACAATCTCATTTACATAATGAGACCCCTGTATATAATATATATAGTACATTATATTCCAGTAGTGATCGCCTCTGCCTTTTTTTTAAATCATTCTTTTTGTATGTTCTTTCGCAGGCATTGCTAACTGCACTGTGCTTGAAATCTGAAATCTAGAAAAGGATATACAACTTCGTCATCATTAAAAAGAATGGCAAATTAAAATAGTGTCTGCGTCTCTTTACAGAACCAACAAACAGCAAATGTCAACTATTAGTGTTTACATAAAAAGGCATTGTTGTTGTTAGCTTGATGTACAAAAGCAATCATGTGAATGGTAGATATGAAGTTTTTTTATGCATGTAATGGATGGAAATTTGTCACCTTTAATGAATTTTTTCATTACTTCATGTTTTTTTATAATTGCAATTTTGTTCATTATTTTCATGGTCACATATTTTTAAAACAATTTTCAAACATTTCACTCTTAAAATAGAACCTCCTGCATTTTTTTAAAATACAAGAATAAAACTTTTAGTAATACTTGATTTTATGAAAATGTATGAATTATTTTGATCAAGTTTATTGAATAATACATTTCCATCCATTAAAAATTTCCCTGAAGATTGTTTTATTTTCATATCCAATATTTTTTTTTCACTTAACTGCAATATATATATTTTTTTTAATCCTGGAAAAGGGGTTCATATGGCCCAAAAAAATATAACTCATCTTCTCAGAGTAACACACCTTTATTCTGAGACTTCTTTGACATGAACTAGTTTATTCCAGTAACCTTTTGCAGAAAAAAATGTCTTCTCATAAAATATACTTGACTTGTCTAATGTCACAATCTTTTTTTACAAAAGTAAAACAGTCCTTTTTATGAATAAAAGGGCAAACATTTTATTGCTACATTGCAAGATGGAAAAAAACAGCGTAAAAATAAACAGCCAGGTAATACAATTTGTTGACTGAAGTGAGACGTTGCATAGTAAACAAACAAACAAAACAAAATTCCAGCATTTTCAGTTAAATAAAAACACAGGATATACATTAATTGCAAAACTATTTTAAGGGCAAAATCTTTACCACAGAATACCCCCTAAAATACCAGGAAAAGAAAAAAAAATGTGCTAGAGTGCAATCTCATCTCAGTTTCGTTCCTTGCGGAATTTTTTCATGCAACTTTGAATCAAAACGAACATTCGTTGTGTTCCACTTAATTAAACATTATAAGGCATTTTCATGTGATGAACTTTCCAGACTCCTCCCAGGTGCAAGGTGTGGAGGTCCCCCTGATGAGACACAAATGCAAGTGGAAGCGCGTGCGTCTGCACATTAAGAGAAATTGAACTGGAGCTCACCGTCCTGACAAGAAAACCCGATCCTCATGGACGTGCAGTTGCAGCGGCCGTTGCGCGGGTCGCAGCGAGCGCCATGTTGACATTCGCAGCTCTGAGTACAGTCTGGTCCGAAACGATCCTCCCTGCACTCTGTCACACAAGTTCGAAATGCATAACACCGAAAAGTCAGCTTTTGCTTACGAATTAATATATAAATATATTGTCATATATGTGTGGGTGTCTGTACTGAATTTATTGTGTTCATAATTGTAACATTGTAACGAGCTCTTTACTGGAGATGCTCCCAAAAAATTGGATGGAAAAAATATTTTTTCAACCCTAACAGGGCACACACCTATTGCCTGCCATTCATGGCGTTGAACATTTAATCCATTTTCAAAACATGAGCCTTCACAGCCAGTCTTCCATTTAAATTCATTCATTCATAACATTCATTTATCTTCCATACCGCCCATCCTCAAAAGGCAATTGCGCATTACTCTCGTCTTCTCTGCGCACAGCAAATCATATGGAGCGCACAAAATCTAATCCCATTTTTTTTTGCTGTGAGGCCGACGCGCGAACCACTCATCCGCTGGGCCGCCCATTCATAGATATTAAAAATTTACATTTTATTATTACTAAATCATTTATGTGTAGTAGACATACACCTGCTTATGGCAGGTGTGATACTGGTGTGTGCCCATTGCGAGCAATGATGATGTTGCTCACACCGGTACTCAGTGTGCTCAGGGAGGTTGTCTTTCTGCCCAGACAAACAAAAAATTAGAGGGAACATTGGTTGCGGCAGTTGCTAACCCAACTGTCTTCGAGCGAAAGGCAAACTACACCCTAGACTGGTCGACAGTCAGTTATAGGACACACAGAGACAGACAAGCACTCACATTGCTACCAAGTGGGAATCGAACCCAGACTGCCCACACCAAAGTCCGCCAGAAGAACCACTGCACCATCGGGTGGTCTATTTAAATTCATTTCCATTTTATTAATTTATTTTTTATGAGGCCAGGTGACCGAGTGGTTAGCGTGTCAGCCTCACAGTCCTAACATTGAGGGTTCAATCCCAGGTTCAGACCTTCCTGTGTGGACTATGCCCGAGAAAACCCCGGGCTTGTGTGTGTTTTCTCGGGGTACTGTGGTTTCCTCCCACATCCCAAAAACATGCATGGAATCCTGGTTCAACATTCTAAACTGCCCATAGGTATGAATGTGAGTTAATGATTGTCCGTATCCTTGTGTCCTACGATCGGCTGGCCACCAAACCTGGGTGTCCCCTGCCTGGTGCCTATAGTTAGCTGGGACAGGCTCCAGCACCCCCGCGACCCTTGTAAGGAAAAGATACAATAGTGATTAATAATTTTAAAAACAAGAATACAATAAGAGCTGCTAATATTGGATGTATCATGCCTAAAAATAGTTACTTGCTCTATACAGGGTTAATAAGTTCTTAAATTTTCACCGAGGTCACATCTCTCTCCGGTCCTTCCTGCTGCACAGAGGCATCTTCCTGTGACGGGATTGCATGGCGCATCACCATCACAGTCACACACTTTTGTGCAGTTGGGTCCATATGTGCCTTGGTCACACACTGAAAAGAAATGTTCACAACGTAAATGAGCCACCAGGTAGCAGCAAAGAGGTTGGTTCCGATGATGGAACTCACCTTCACCGCACCGAGCGCCTTGTCGCCCCGGACGACAAATGCACTGACCAGATACCGGCTGGCACAAAGCTCCCACCTCGCAGTCACACCGCAGCTGACATTGTGCACCGTATGTACCCTGCGGACACACTGAGGACCAAGACATCACTAGTTGGTAAATACTGGTGTAGGGACTATAAAAACAATTGTGTGCTTTCCTCACCGTGTTGACACACATGCCCGTAGTATCCTGGACTGCAGTGACAGGCCCCGCTCACTCGGTCGCACGTACCGTTATTTTTGCACGCGTACGTCAAGCGACAGTCGGTGCCAACTGTACCCATTGGCCATTCTAAGAGGCAAGAAAATGAAGACAAGTTGCCACATGAACACTCCTTTTGGATAATTTGAGATCGCGCCACATGTTACCGGTATCACAGTTTTGTCCAGTCCATCCCGGCAAACACGCACAGTTCCCAGTTGCCGGGTGGCACGCGGCGCCCTTACTGCAGTTGCAAGCCCACTTACAGTCCAACCCAAACCAGCCTTTAGGACAATCTGATCAAACAAACAAAATATATGCATTGTTAGTGAAGATATTTATCACAGCAGAATCTCTAAATGTATTTGTATACTTCCCACATCCCTAAAACAAGCTGGTTGAACACTCTAAATTGCACCTAGGTATGAGTGTGAGAGTAAATGGCTGGTTGGTTTCCTTTTGCCCGCCAATTGGCTGGGCACCAAATTTAGGGTGCTCCACGTAAGTGCGTGTATGTATGTGTGCGTGTATGTACGTGTGCGTGTATGTACGTGTGCGTATGTGTGTGCATGTATGTATGTGCGTGTATGTATGTGTGTGTGTGTGTGTGTATGAGTGTGTGTGCGAATGTGTGTATGTATGCACGTATGTGTGTATGTATGTATATATGTATGTATGTATATATGTATGCATGTATACATGTATGCATGTATACATGTATGCATGTATACATGTATGCATGTATACATGTATGCATGCATTTATGTATGTATGTACACACATATATACACACATACATATACATATATACACACATAAATACATACATACATACAGTTGTGGTCAAAAGTTTACATACACTTATGAAGAACATAATGTCATGGCTCTCTTGAGTTTCCAGTTATTTCTACAACTCTGATTTTTCTCTGATAGAGTGATTGGAACAGATACTTAACTTCTTTGTCACAAAAAAACATTCATGAAGTTTGGATCTTTTATGACTTTATTATGGGTGAACAGAAAAAAGTGATCAAATCTGCTGGGTCAAAAATATACATACAGCAGCGCTTATATTTGGTAACATGTCCCTTGGCCATTTTTACTTCAATTAGGCACTTTTAGTAGCCATCCACAAGCTTCTGGTTTAATCTTTGACCACTCCTCTTGACGGAATTGGTGCAGTTCAGTTAAATTTGATGGCTTTCTGACATGGACTTGTTTCTTCAGCATTGTCCACAAGTTCTCAATGGGGTTGAAGTCAGGACTTTGGGAAGGCCATTTGAAAACCTTAATTCTAGCCTGATTTAGCCATTCCATTACCAGTTTTGATGTTTGTTTGGGGTCATTGGCCCTTCTTCACAAGTGTATGTAAACTTTTGACCACAACTGTACATACATACATATATATGTATACGTATATACACACACACACATATATACACATATACATATATACATATATACATATATACATATATACATATATACATATATACATATATACATATATACATATATATATATATATATATATATATATATATATATATATATATATACACACACATATACACATATATATATATATATATATATATATATATATATATATATATATATATATATATATATATACATATACACATACATATACATATACATATACATATATATATACATATACATATACATACATACATACATACATACATATATATATATATATATACATACATACATACATACATACATATATATATATATATATATATATATATATATATATATATATATATATATATATATATATATATGGGCTGTTTAGTGTTTTCTTAGCCTATTTAATATTTTTCTTCATGTTTGTGGTCCCTTGTGTCTTTTTCCTTCAACCTGAAGGCACCCACCGTGTGCACAGTGAGGTCCTCTCCGTCCAGGCGGGCACGCACAATGACCAGTTACTGGGTGGCTTTGTGCATTATCTCCACAGTGGGCCACTTGAGAGCAGTCCACTCCATAGCGACCATTGGGACACGCTGTTGTCAAATGAAAGCTCACCTCAATTGCTTGACATATTGATGTTGACATTTTGTTTCTTGAGGACTCACTCGTGTTGCAGCATGCACCAATGTATCCTGCAGGACATATACAGGCGCCAGTGGCCGGCAAGCACACCCCGCCGTTTTGGCACTCGCAATCCCACTTGCAGTCTGAACCGTAATGACTGGCATCGCATGCTGAACAGAAGGAAACACACACGATGGTGATGATAAAATAAATGGAAATGCATCAATTCATCAAGTCAAAAGCTCAAAACCTGATAGTGGTACCTCGTGATACAACATGCTCATCATACAACATGCTCGTGTTACGACGAAAATTTCGATCGAATAATTAGCTCGCGATACAATTAAAATTTCGAGATGTGACGAAGCCAGGTGGCCATGACATGAGAGGCTGTTTATCATTGTAGCGCACTGTCTTTTTTGCTGCATCTCTTTCGTGTATAACAATATCTACGAGCACCGAACGATTTCTTCAGACTAGTTTTGACCAGGAAACGCACAACGCGCATGCGCGGGAAAAAGAGAGGGATTTCTGGGTAATGAAGTATACTCGTGCACACAACCACGATAGGCAATGGCACTCTTTCTCAGAATAAAGCTTCATTACCCACAATCAATACGTGGGTAAGCTCAGCTGTTGCATTTCCTGTTATTATTATCTAATACGAGGAGTATTATATTACTTCTCGTTCGCTGCTCATAAGAACATCAGGGGCACTGGCTCGCAACTCCCTCCTTGTAATATTTCTGGTCGCAACTCTCTCTCATAGGCACCGTTCAAGGCGGTTGCGACCAGAGCTATTACAACGAGGGAGTTGCGAGCCAGTGCCCCTGATGTTCTTATGAGCAGCGGAACGATCGCTAATACTACAAGACTACTTCTCGTTGGCAAGTGGTCGTGCGTTATCCTATTGTGAGGACATTTGTGTGCATCATTTTCGGAATATTTTGAAGGGAGTACAATAGCAAACAGCCAATCGATAGCGAACGTGAGGGTGGAGGCGTGGCAAACCTCTAACCCGGAAAACGAAGGTAACAAAAGACAAAACTAGAATTCAGTTTTGTGTAAAGTTACATTAAACTTATGTTTGAGTGTGTCTGTATATATTTATCCAAGTTAATTTAAATTTGTTTGTTCGTTTACGAGTGCGTTGTTGCCGTGGATAAAGTCCCCCCGAACAGCCCCCACCTCCGCCTCCGTGTGTGTCGTTGTCTCTCCCCTCCGCGAAATGCGTCAAATTTTACATCTATTAAACACATTTTATTACTATTAAACCACTCGTTATTTATTACTTTGTCAATATATGGCGAATTAGAAGAAATAACCAATTTTTTCCAATCCAATATCCTGTTTTGGGTGTTTTTTCAGAGGGTTGGAATGAATTCCTTTGTTTTCAATTCATTTCAATGGGAAACGTTTGCTCGAGTTACAAAAAGCTCGACATACAATCTCAGTCTTGGAACGGATTACGATCGTATGTCGAGGTACCACTGTACTAAAAACTTGAATTAAGTACGTCTATTAAAATCAGTGTGTACAGAGACCTACTTCTGTTGCATTGGAGCCCATAGAAGCCAGGTGCACAGTAGCATAATCCAGACACCGGGTGGCACAGTTGGTTTGTTTGGGAGCACAGGCAAACCTCATTGCAGTTTGGACCAAAAGTTCCAGGGTGGCAGGCTGACATGGAGAGAGCAACAGACAGGTTGGACTAATAAACCACTTGAGGAGAAACTCGAATGGCATTCTTTTTCATTAAACCTCACTTTGCTCACAGCCGTTGCCTGTGAGCCCTGCCGGACAGCCACACTCTCCAGAGACGTGGTGGCAAGGAGTGCCTGGAGAACAGCTACAGAGTTGTAAGCAGCTAAGGCCGAAAGAACCTGGCAGACAAACTGTAAAAAAAAAAAAAATTGAAACACTTTTGGTTGTGTCTGCTATAACTTATTTGTATTGTATTTTCTTGAGAGAAACACAATGGCTATACTACTTGCATCAAAAGCCTGTATTAACTGAAAAAAATTGAGGGTCAAGCATTAGCTGTACCTTTATTACAGTGTTTTCCTCTCCACCCAGGCGGACACTGACAGTCGCCTGTGGCATGGTGGCATGACGCCCCATGCTCACACTGACACCTCTCTTTACAATCGTGTCCAAATGTGCCCGGCTCACATGCTGGAAGTGCAAGTGAAAGTCACAAAAGACATTGAACGTATCGCTCCAACTCTTACCTTTGTGGCAGCGTTCTCCTGTCCATCCCCCGATGCAGCTGCAATGTCCCGTCTGTGTGTCACAGCTGCCTCCGTTCTCACACACGCATTCATGCTGGCAGTCGACGCCAAATCGTCCCGCCGCACACTCTGTGTCATCAAATAGAGTAACGCTACGTCGCTGATGACAATACAGTGGAACCTCTACTTACTTAAACAATTTGTTCGTGAGTAGAGGCATATTTTACATTGAATTAGACTTAGCCTTTCGCCCGACGACAGCTCAGTTAGGTTCCCGCAACCCTTTCGAGGATGGGTAGTATCATACTACCCAATATGAAATATAATATATGATTCAGATATTTCTTAGGCCAGCAGAGAAGGCCTTGAAGGCCCTGATGGCACACCACTACTAGTATGGAAGATGAACGAATGAATGAATTAGAATAGTTCGTTCAACAATCTTTAATACTACCCACTATAAACCCATGGAAAATTATATCGATGTTGAATGAAATATGTACAGTGGGGCAAATAAGTATTTAGTCAACCAGCAATTGTGCAAGTTATCCTACTTGAAAAGATTAGATAGGCCTGTGATTGCCAACATGGGCAAACCTCAACCATGAGAGACAGAATGTGGAGAGAGAAAAAACAGAAAATCACATTGTTTGATTTTTCAAGAATTTATTTGCAAATCATGGTGGAAATGAAAGTATTTGGTCAATACCAAAAGTTCATCTCAATAATTTGTTATGTACCCTTTGTTGGCAATAACAGTTGATTTCTTTACACCAAACGTTTTACCTGCAGATTCAGTATTCCCAGCCTGGTGCAGGTCTACAATTTTGTCTCTGGTGTCCTTCGACAGCTCTTTGGTCTTTGCCATAGTGGAGTTTGGTGTGTGTGTGAGAGACTGAGGTTGTGGACAGGTGTCTTTTATACCGATAATAAGTTAAAACAGATGCTAATAATATAGGTAACGAGTGGAGACCTCGTTAGAAGTTAAACCTCTTTGACAGCCAGAAATTTTGCTTGTTTGTAGGTGACCAACTATTTATTTTCCACTCTAATTTGGAAATAAATTATTTAAAAATCAAACAATATGTTTACAGTTTTTCCCCCCACATTCTGTCTCTCATGGTTGAGGTTTACCCATGTTGATAACTACAGGCCTCTCTAGTCTTTTGAAGTAGGAGAACTTGCACAACTTGGTTGACTAAATACTTATTTGCCCACTGTATGTAAAAATATATTTTCTATTTATAATGCCATTAAAATGGCACCACACCAAACCAAACAAAAACAAAACCTTAAGCACCTCAGTTCAAACATGCAATTGCTGATGGGGTTGGTTTAGCTCAAATCTCTCTCTCTCTCTCTTGCTCGCTCCCTCTCTCGTCAAACACATGGTCCTGAGTGGCCACGTGATGCCCAAAGAATGTTTTTTTTAACCTTTTATGAGACGCAAATCTGCTTGCTTGGGGGTCATTTAATTTTACACTTTTGTGACTATTATTAAAGGTCATATATACCAAAAAAACAATTTTATGCTTACTACAGTGTGACCTTTAGCAAGAAGAACTTTCTTTACATTTTTCCCCATTGGAAAAGTTGATGCACAATACGATTTCCACTGTACTTTTTTCACCCCTCGTTACTCTCATTCCAGTTATATAATTAGCAACTGATGTTAAAATGTACAATAAGAAACAACTGCTCATAAATTTTAACTGCACAGGAACACACACAGTAAAGTTATAAACTGAGCCAGGAGTTCTGATTGTTTTTCCTTCAGTCAACTGAATAATGGGCAAACTTCCCAAAATAAAATGACAATAAATCTATCCATTCGGAGATTTCCTCTTACCCTGTTCACAAGCGCTTCCGGTCCAGCCACTGAAGCAGGAACACTTTCCACTGCTTTTATCACATGTAGCTCCATTCTGACACAAGCAGCGATGCTGGCAGTCAGCGCCGTAGAAACCCGCAGGGCATTCTGGAAAAGAAAATTCTACTGTTACTGGATTGCAGTGGTGGAGAGTAAATATTGGTTGCTTTCCGAATGTAAAGTTAAAGCTGAAAATCATGTGATGTTTAACGCAGTCTGAGAAGAAACGCTGCTTTCTCATCTATTGATAATAGTAAGGTTAACATTAAACTCCCACTGTCACCATTTTCCCAGACTAATTAAATTATTTAAACTTGTCCAAAGGATCAAAATTGATTAAAACATTATTTAATGTAAAAAATGTGCACAAATCCTTAACTATTGAAATGGGGCAAACAGATATGTCAAAAGGGAAAGATTCCGGTACAGTAATCCCTTGAATTTCGCGGATAATGTAGACCAGACATGGCCGCGGTAATCGAAAAACCGCAGAGTAGGATCACCTCTATTATTAGTACCATACTACATGTTTTCACGCCTATACAAAAAGTACACAAGTACAATTATCAAGTGCATTTATTAAATATTAGTCATGTTTATTAAAAGACTGCAATGTGTTAATATCTAAATATAATCTATACATACAAAAATGTAAATACTTTAAGTACTGAACTCATAGTGAAAATAGTTCCTCTCCGCTTGATTTAAATAATAATTTAAAAAATAACAGGTTATATGAGCTTTAGTCCAAGTCCTCTTTGACAGATTCGAGAAGCATTGGATCATCGATCGAATCTTCAGGGGGTGTCGTAGGGGCAACAGGAGAAGCTTCTTTCTGTGAGAGGTTTTCGGCGCACAAGGAACATGGCGACCGCCATTTCTTTTCTTGTACAAATATGCTTTTGTACAGAGACATGACACTGTCAAGACAATTGCCAAATTCAATGTCTCTGACCATGTTGTCATCAATGTCCTGGACCCATTGTTTCAAACTGTGTGCCATATTGAAGATCTGCAGATGTCTTAAAGGAAGACCACGTTCTTCATCCTCATTTTCGTCGTTGTCCGCTGCTTCTTCTTCCTCACTTCGGGATTTGATCATTTTGACAAGGTCCTCATCAGTTGAGGGGTGCCGGGGGCGAGTCTCTCGATTAGTGTGTTGCTGTCCCCTCATCATGCCAGCTTTTCGACATTATCTACGGCGTAAAATCCTCAATGTTGGTTCATTTTTTATGTTTTGGTGTACTTGGAAAAGGATATAATTGCCGTTGTCCAAATGTTCACTTCTTTCATGGTATAATGCACGGCAGATTCCTTTATGCCGCAATGGCATGCTACGCCTATAGCATACCGTATTTACTCGCATACAAGTCGCATTTCACGGACAAAAAAAATGACTGAATCGAGGGTACGGCTTATATGCGCATAAAAAGATGACGTGCATGAAACTGCAAGGTGACAAAGACAAAACGCCATAATGCAAGTCAATGCGGCAATACGGTCATTTAATTCAAAATACAGAAAAGAGTAACAGATAAAACCCTAAACAAAATTGATTTTGACGTGTATGAATGACAATCAAGGAAAAAAAAACTATCTTGCATAAAACGTGAAAAAACTCACTTGTGTCTGTCACTGCTCGCTCAGGGCGCCGCCATCTTACCCAGGGCGCCGCCCTCTTCCCTAGGGCGCTGCCGTTTTACCTAGGGCGCCGGCGTCTTACCTAGGGTGCCGGCGTCTTACCTAGTTAAAGGTGCTCTGACTGGCCAGACGCGAGTAGCCTTGACAGATGTGTTCGTAGAGTTTACCATGTCAGCACATCCCAATAGTTGTTAAGGCTGATAGGTCTTGTGGTCTATTGTTAAAATATCAGCCTTGATACCTCCATTATGTGTATCTCATGCTGTTATTACACCCAGAGACTTGGTGAACACTATACCGCTACAGACACACTTCCTGGTTGTGCTTACGTTACTTCCTTTTTGAAAGGGAATCATTGTACATTTGTGATTAGGAAATAAAACACAATTCTGCTTTGATTTCTTTTTTTTATTTCTTGTTCGAAAGTGAAAAAACTACTGCAGTAATAATAACCATCGGGGAAAAAAAAGAGATATTTCGACATTAGAAGCAATTTGGCACCCACAACATCCCTTCAACTTCTGCTAATAAAATTGTAAATTTTGTCATCAAAAAGCATCAGATTCTCATCAAGATAGACTCATTTCTTTTTTCAAATTGAATAATTTGATATTTTGCATTTACAAAGACGGGCATATTAACTTCCTTATGATATTGACCCTAATCATGTGCTTTTGATTCATACAGTATCCCAGAAATACCATGAGCGATGATTGTTCTTCAGATTTTCCCTTCAAAGTAACACATTTGTACCCCCTAATATACGGCTTATATGTGAGAAATTGTCAAATCAACAATTTTAAGGCAATTTTAAGAGTGCGGCTTATACGCGGGGGCAGCTTACATGTGAATAAATATGGTATGTAGCAATGTCACTTTTTCAGTGACTGTCATCATGTCTCGTTTTTTCTTGGATTTATTGGATGCCTTAGATGGCCTAGGAGGTTTAGGAGGCATTTTCAATGGCGACTCAAAATCCAAACAAAGCTGGAATAGGCTCTAAAATTTTTTATACCAAGCACGTTAACTATGAGCTACAACTACAATCGATGAGTCTGACACGAGGGCCTTACCGGATTGGCCCAAATACAAAACAGTGTTTTTTGCATTATTAATCGATTAAAAACCATACAAATGCAACGCGACACACATTTTCACACACACACACAGGGCACAGGTAAAACTCTAAAACGTACTACAAGGTGGACGGACTTCGGCCCTGGTAGAATGGGCTCTTGCCGCCAACTGGCGGACACATACGGGTATTACGTCTCCTATAATAATGGCCGCGGAGGTAACTATTTCAGCGGTACATGGCACATTTTCATATGCTTTTTTTAATTTTAAGACATTAATAAATAATTTCCTTATAACTGTCTCTAATTTTTGTCTCTTTCCTCACATCTTTCATACAAAATTGGGACACTATGACCAATTTTAAAGGGTTTAGTTCGAAGTTGTGTGAGGACCGTGGAACTAATTAGAGAATTTACATATAAAGTACACCTCTCCTTACGAAATTTTCAAGTTACGAAAAAAGTAGAGGTATGGCTGTATATTGTTTTAATGACATAAAAGCCTCAATTGACTATAAGCTTTGTTATCTTTCTTTACAATAGAAAAATAAAATAAATGAAATAAAATAAAGAAAAGTAAAGTATGGTGTGTGAGGGAAAACTACACACAGCACTGAGCCACCTGGAGCACCATGGGAACTACATGAGGATGCTTTTCATTGACTATAGCTCAGCCTTCAACACTATAATACCGGACATTCTGGCTGACAAACTCTCCCACCTTGGACTATCCTCTTCCATCTGCTACTGGATTAAGAACTTCTTAACCAAACGTCCACAAACTGTTAGACTTGGTCCCCACCTCTCTTCCTCCATTACACTGAGCACTGGCTCCCCTCAAGGCTGCGTACTGAGTCCTCTTCTGTACTCCCTGTACACATACGACTGTACACCAACCCACCAGTCTAACTCCATCATCAAATTTGCTGATGACACCACTATGGTCGGACTCATCTCAGGGGGGGATGAGTCTGCTTATAGAGATGAGGTCAACAAACTGTCTTTGTGGTGTATAGCGAACAAACTCACACTAAACACCACGAAAACTAAAGAAATAATCCTGGACTTTCGCAAATGCAGCACAGATCTGGCCCCACTCCTCATAAATGAGTATGCGTAGACAGGGTCCAGTCCTTCAAATTCCTGGGGGTCCACGTCATGGACAAGCTCTCCTGTTCTACCAACACCACAGCAGTGGTGAAGAAGGCCCAGAAACGACTCCATTTCGTAAGGGTACTCGGGAGGAACAACTTGAACACTAAGCTTCTGGTAACCTTCTATAGAGCCACTGTGGAGAGCATCCTGACATACTGCATTACAGTGTGGTACGCTGGAAGCACGGCAGCAAACAGAAAGGCCATGCAGAGAGTGATCAACATTGCCCAGAAGATCATCGGCTGCTCTCTCGCCTCACTGGATGACATTGCCAGCCCTCACTACCTCAGCAGAGCCAGGAACATTGTCAGGGACCAATACCACCCTGGTCACAACCTGTTCCAGCTGCTGTCTTCTGGCAGACGGTACAGGTCTCACAAAGCACGGACAAATAGACTTAAGGACAGTTTCTTTCCCGCAGCCATCAGGACTCTGAACTTGCGTTAGCACGACACACAATCCCTTCTGTGCAATAGCTTCGGGGTGTGCAATAACAATGTGCAATATCTTAGATTGTGCAATATTTTAGAATTTACCTAGTGACTTTTTATATTACTATTTACTATGTGTTTTTTTTTACTGGGAAAACGCACTTTGTGGAGCAGCACCACCAATTTCGTTATATGCAGCTGTGTATGATGACAATAAAAGCTTTTGATTGGATTTGATTTGATTGATGTAATTGATGGTTGTGCCAGCTCCACACACAAAAAATATTCACACAATTTATTCTTTACTTTTTTCAATTCTTCTTTACTTTTACTTAGGTGACAGTGCCATTTTTTATCTCCTTTGGTTGTTTTTGATTCTGGTCATTACCTGCACTCACCTTGTGCGCAGTCGGGTCCAGTCCAGCCCGGCTTGCATAGGCACACCCCACTGGCCGGGTGACAGAGGTCACCGTTACGGCAACTGCAGGTCAGGTTACAGCCATCACCATAGAAACCACCCGTGCACGCTGCCAATAGGATCGAGGTGGATGCCATTCCATGAAAATGAGCAGGGAACATTAGATGTATTTCCACAAAATTGCATTACAATTTTTCCAAAATTTCTCGTCATAGCCATTAACCAAAAAAGTGGTACTTCTACATAGAAAACATCTCTACATACAAAATATTCAGGTTACGAAATGCCTCAATGGGATTTTTTTGGTGTCTAGATCAAAATAAAAAATAAATATATGAACGCGAGGTTTCAAAAATTCAAACATTCCCCGAAACACAAATACAGTGGTACCTCGTCATACGACCGCTCGTCATACAAAATTCTCGTCTTACGGCGGAAATTTCGATCGAATAATTCGCCCGTCATGCGATCAAAATTTCGTGATGCGACCAAGCCAGGTGGCCATGGCACTTTCTTTTTTGCATATCTTTCGTGTATAACAATATCTACGAGCACGGAACGATTAATTCAGACGAGTTTCTCCTACGAACAGGAAACGCACAACGCGCATGCGCAGGCAAAAAGAGGGCTTTCTGGGTAATGAAGTATACTCGTGCACACAACACCCATAGGCAATGGCAACCTTTCTCAGAATAAAACTTCATTACCCACAATCAATACGTGGGTAAGCTCAACTATTCTATTTCCTGTTATTCTTTCTAAGGAAAGAAGCTCCCGCGATCGTTCTTTAAAGACTATTTCTCGTTGGCAAGTGGTCGTGCGTTATCCTATTGTGAGGACATTTGTGTGCATCATTTTGGGAACATTTTGAAGGCAATACAACAGCAAACAGTCCATCGATAGCGAACGCTCGAGTTACGAGAATCTCGTCATACGATCTCAGTCTCGGAACGGATTACGATCATATGTTGAGGTACCACTGTACACTTGTAGAATCCATTTTAGTTTTAAATTGGTGTGACAGAGTTGCTCTCCCATTGGTTATCTCCCAAGACCTCGCTCACCTCCCATTGGATAAAAGGGACCTGCGGCGGATTATTTTTGTGTGGTTTCAAGCCTCGTTCGTCACGTAGTTCTAACACGCTGTTTTGTGAGTTTTACCGAGTGCACTGAGTTCAACTTTCTTTTTCGTTTTTTTGTTCATCATGGGCTCAAAGAAAGTTATTCAGGGTTGGAAAAAGTATGCCTTGCACATTTTTGGAAAATTATGAGAAGTTGTCAAAGGCAATCGTCTTTGGATCAATAATTCACCAAATCAGCTACCAAATGTTTGTCTCCTCTTCCACGTATTTCATACAAAATTGGAATACTTTTACAATTGTTATAGGATTTAGCCTAACCCTACCCTTGGAACAAATTCTACGGCATTTACATGTAAAATGTGACTGTACTTATGAAAAATTCAATTCATGAAACTACTTAAGCAACAAATTCATTTCATAAGTAAAGGTGTAGTACAGTATAAATATTTTGGAAAACCTTTAGCTACTCTATGGTGCAGTGGTTCTTTCAACTTCTGACTTCAGTGTGAGGGGCAGTGTGATTGTGAGTGTGAATGGTTGTTTGTCTCTGTCTGTGTGCCCTATGGCTGACTGGCGGCCAGTCTATGGTATAGTACGGCTTTTCCCAGAAGTCAGCTGGGATAGGCTCCAGCACCCTCTGACCCTGGCAAGGGAAAATGTATGAATGAATGGAAAACTTTAAACAATCACTTATTTATTTTCCCTGCCGCCAATCTTCACAAAGGCCGCAAAGGTGCTGGAGCCTATCCCAGCTAATCAAACACTACTAAAATGAAAAATGACTTTTTGGGGGGGATACTAGAAAAAAATGAAGACACTTTTATTTCTTAACTATTAAAACATAATCACCCACTGTCGCTTATTTGCCCACATATTTACCCTAAAATCATGCCAAACAATGACAAAGTTAAAAATTAGAAACAGTACAGAGGTGGATTGCTCCTTCATATTGTTTGGCCTCACTCACTTTGGTTGCAGAACGGTCCTATCCAGCCTTTGGCACATGAGCAATGCCCACTGACTGCATTGCAGTGGGCACCATTATGACATGCACACTTCTTTTGACAGTCAAAACCAAAGTAGCCCTGAGGACAGCCTAAGGTATACAGTGATTGTTGTTACTGAATTAATAGGATATAGAAAATAAATATAAACAGTAGCATTTGGTGGAAAGATCCTTGTCTTACGTTTTTCGCAGAAGGTTCCGGTCCATCCCACCTGGCATGTGCAAGCGCCACTCACATGGTCACACAACGCCTGATTTTCACACTGACAATGGTGACGACAACCCAGACCAAACATTCCTGCTGGACACTCTGATGGATAAAAATTACATTACATTAATCAATATTAAATAATGTAACTATATATTTACATGAAT